>NW_026054861.1:131476-401009 GCF_022478755.1 Daldinia loculata | reverse complement strand
GCCCCCCCCCCCCCCCCCCCCCCCCCCCCCCCCCCCCCCGCACCTGGTAAAGTACGCATATGGGGGCCCTACCTCTCCAGCACTCTGAGTCCGACGCAAAGATCACAGAGCCCGGGTATGTTTTTTCTAACGGCACTTTCAGTCATCCTTGCGAGCAAGGAGATTCCCGAAAGCACCGTGTCGCAGAGCGCGGTGCGAACGAATCGGTTACCGGCAGGAGGCTTCGGGGAGCCCACAACGTATCTCCCCTAGGCGTGAAAAAAAGGCTCCTGGAAGGGCGCAACTGTACTTTGGTCGGTATACCCGAGTGAGTTGCCAAGCTCAATGGATAGAGTAACCTCCGCACAAGAAGACCCCCAAGGTCCTTCGTGCGTTGCGAAGGGAAGTGGGAAAATAAAAGGACGGGTAGAAAGCCAATGCACTACTAGCTCTCTGACCCGCCCAGTTGTTGATGTGGAAAATCACAGCAAGTTCGAACCTTTCAGGATTGCTCCCTCAGGTGATCATAGCCGGCGTGCGAAGGAGTTGTTCCGCTGCGACAACCTGGGAATATCGCGACGCACGACTTGTCGTCCGACGTTCACCGTAGCAACGGCTGTCAGGCATCCAACATTGGGTTAGTGTTGTCCATATGGACTGCCTACAGGCCACCCCCATAAATGTCAGGCTGTGAGAGTTCGCCAGTGCATCAGCTCCCGCTCAACAGTTTTTATAGAAAAAGACAGGACCCCCGCGTACTGAGAAAGACCTATCAACATTAGCAGAACGGGTTAAGGGGGATACCTAACCTATTCTAGGAAGAGGAAGTGTCACGTTGAATGGTTCTAGGATAAATATAGAAAATTAGTATCGAAACCATCTGGGATGCAAGAAAGGATATGAAAACTTGGGGTTTGATGGAAAGTTAAAGGGATGAGTGAGGTTGGCCGAGGGTAGGTTAGTGCCATACAGGGCAATATGTAATGCCAGAAGGCAAGTGTAAAATGGGAAATTCAAGTAATGATAAGTGACATGGCATGCATATGTGTTAGGTGAGAGTTATGGGTGCTATAGTGTAAAGCAGGTTGAGGGTTAAGGAAGAGTACATACCTTGGTTGAAGTTATTGTTGTTTGGGTTGAAGGGTGAAGTGTGTTGTGTAGTGCATGGTGTATGGTGTATGGTGTATGGTGTATGGTGTATGGTGTATGGTGTATGGTAGAAGGTAGAAGGTAGAGTGAAGGTAGAGGTTGAAGACTGTTGAGGATAAAATAAAATGGTAAGGGAGAGGAAGATGGTAGGGGGGGAGGAAACTCGTCAGAATTAAATAGAAATAGGCAGGGCGGTAAAGAGGGAACAGAATCAGCATGGGCAGTAATAAAATGCAGGTACTGATTCTAGTTGCTGTGGTAATAACTATTATATCAAACATGGCAGTTGCTTTCATCTATGTAAAATGATCTTCAAGAGTTGTTTCCTAAGAGTGAAACTTCTGCATAGGGGTACCTATCTAGGCAGAAACTGGTGATACTTGGGTTGGCAGGTGCTCGAGCAACTCCTATTGGCTGCTCGCCACCATTGATCTACCGCAAACAAAATTTACTACAGAAGTTACTGCCTTTAATATATTTAATATGTTCTGATCTAATGGATCCTGATCTAATGGTAGTGGCCTAATGTATTCTGATCCTGCATCAAGCACATCTAGTAGCCTAGTAGTTCCTACCAACCCACCTGATCTACCCGTAAACTACCTACCCAAAGTACCCATATCAAATGTACCTACATCCTTTCCATGCATGTACGGTACCTAGAATCATCTTTCACTGCTAGATTTAAACACTTACCTCAGAAAGTACCTACCCCTAAAGGTACTGTCGACACCAAGCAGGTACACGAGTCGATCCCTCATCTAGCATATCTTAGGTACCTTACCTAGGTAACCTAACAACACCCCGCGTTAGCAATACGTTGGCTATTACAAGAACGAAATCATGAACAATATTTTACTTGGTGAACTATCTATGTGAACTATCTATGTAGCGGCTAGCTTGAATATAGGTTGGGCAGAAAGCGGAATATGTTTAGCATTAGCTAATTATAAAGGGTATATGGCTTCTCTTGCTAGAAATATGTTAAAAGCAACCTACAAATTAACAGTATCAGCTCGAGGGGTTGCTCGACGACGAGGTAGCTACGCTATATTAGCAAAATATTACTATATACGATCTAGGTAGGCTGTTCGAGTAATGCTCGAGTGGCCAATATTTATCTTGATCTATCAGGGTAGTTTCCTATGTATAATTGTATCTGACTGCGCCGTAGATTGCCCATTATGACATAGGAGAAACTCGAAATACAAAATGAATTCTGAATACATAACGGCCGTGTTACTTTTATATCTTGTAACCAGGTTCTTGCACAACTCCTTCGTCAAGTTAATACAGATTTACGTCTGCTACGTAGGTACAAAATTATATATAGAATCGTGGTACAAAGTCTCGTATCCAGGTAGTGATGTTCTAGATCTTAAATATGAGCGTCCTGTCAAGTAAAAAGCTTTCGATCAGTTTGTCCTTTTTCTCTAGTTGCCCCAGTTGCTCTTGAAAGTGTTTCCAGGTAGTCTCGACAATTGCAGGAACATCAAAACATTAATGATGGGTTGGCAGGTTAAGGAGGTAAGGAATATCGATGTGGTGCTTGCTTTAAGACTATTTGCTCGGATATAACTTGCTAGCGATTCATTTAATACGGCCTCAATATAGGTAAATTAGGGTATTGTTTCCATGATGAGCTTCGGGCGTATGCTAGTTCATCCTTTGTATGTAAGGGGCGCGTTCAATATACAACCTCTGGGATTTCACTTCACCACAGGGTCTTCCCATATGATCTTATATGATATTATCAAGCTTCTGATATGTTATTGATATTGCGACGTCGTTGTTCGTTCCCATATTTATACGTGCGAATACTCCGTGGGGCCTCAATTATACTATGTGGATAGTACGAACGAAGGATCTAGACTCAAATAACAAGATACAAGCGTTAATGATGTTTGAATGGTCGCCTTATGTGTTACGAGTCTTCTTGATTGTAACAACAATACGTATTCAGACGCGTAAGTTCGCAGATATCTATAAATGGCAGCCCTAAACAAGCCTCAGGACAATTCTTAGAGCTACTCTACAAATATCACAAGCTTTCTACCTAGGTAGGTACCTATGTAATACATTCTATATCATACCTAACCTACTATTGCTGAGAAAATGGTCCGCTTTACCTCCTTTACCAAAGCCGCAATCTTCCTGACCGGCACCATCAACGTGCACCTTGCTGCAGGCAAAATTTGGGCACAGTTCTGTGACGACACGTCGTGTACGAAGAATTGTGGCGTCTCCGTTGATGTGAACGATCCCGGTTGCTTAACAGGAGAAGGTGGTCGTCAATCGCTCAAGTTTCACGGATCCGACTTTCTCGGTACTTATTTAGTGCATTCGCCAGACAACAATTGCGGATGCCAGCAAGACTGCACTGAGATATCCCGTAGCGCCCCGCCGTGTATTGATATTTCTGGCAAGGTCGCCTCCAAGTCCTATCGCTTTCAGCTTACGACTTGTAAGGAACTTGAAGGGGGACCTGGGGTTGGGAATAATTGCAAGCCGACAAAGATCGTCACCTCGCCTTAACAAGAAGGAATGATATGAGTACGTTAGAAATGTATGGCGACTTGCAATGTTGGCAAGCTGGTCTTTGGGGTCGCCAATCAAACTGACTCGATTCAAGAATATCGGACCTGAAATTTCTCTACAGTATAGTTCTAAGAACAGATATCAACAATACGACATGTACAACTAACCCCTTGTTTGTTATCGCTTTTGCCATATTTGTTTGAATTGGTGCTGCTGATGTGCTACTGGAAGCGTTAGAAGAACTGGAGGGGCTTTTATCGGTTACTGTTGGATTCGATGTTGGGCCCTCAAGTATCGGGGATGATGTTGGGATACTGTTAAAGGATGCTGTGCTGAAGGAAGTGGAAGGAGTTTGCGTAGATGAAAATTTTGATATTGGTGTGGTACTCGGAATGGAAGTCGTTCTTGAGGTAGTAGATATAGGACCATCTATCAGTGTCTCCTTAGCTGTCGGTGTATCATCCGCAGTGCCCTCAATCCCGTCAAATCCATCACAAATAAAGGCCATGCCCTTGAAATCTCCTGGTGCTATGCAGCGAGGCTGTGCATTCTCATCACGAAAAGGTCCAGGCTCATTTGACGTGGTTAAGTCAAGACATGTGGAGTCGCTATAGACGTTGAAATATGGCCTTGTACCATTTTGAC
The DNA here is from genome assembly GCF_022478755.1 of Daldinia loculata. Classification (NCBI taxonomy): domain Eukaryota; kingdom Fungi; phylum Ascomycota; class Sordariomycetes; order Xylariales; family Hypoxylaceae; genus Daldinia; species Daldinia loculata. The sequence goes on along the minus strand of NW_026054861.1, from coordinate 396,698 downwards.
ACCATGGCCTCTCGTTCAAGATGTAAGACTGGAATGGATCAAGGTAAGGGGTGGCGGAATTCTCCTTTCCGCAGGTGTCGAAGCCGAGAATGAAAGAATTGACGTAGACGGGTTCCTGACATAAAGTATCAGCAAAAAGCGTAATATTACCGGTCCTTGAAAGTGTTGCTCCAACACTTTCCGCAAGCCAAAAAATGGATGCAAAGGTTGCTGGACCGATGGTAACCTTCATCGTGGATATACGTGCGTGAAGTATAACGAGAAATAAGAAGGGGAAAAGAGAAACCGAAAGAAAAACGTGAATTTTCTATTGTGAGTTGTAATGGCAGAGAATCTAGGCGAAAGGAAGATTGTTAAGTGTTAAGTTGGGAAATTAGTATGATTAAGCGCATTCAGGGGTAGATGTATATGCTGGTCGAATGCGAAGCTATCTTCAGCTAGTTGCCCTTTAACAATAGGTAGTATCTAAATCAATTGATTACAACTAATGATTATTAAGCGATTTCTATTTGAATTATATAGTCACGTTTGGCTCATGCTTGAATTGGAAGAATAGGAAATATGATATGTGTACAATACATACCACTCTTACAATCACGATCTATTTACGATTGCGAGGGCTACGGTCACGAACCAAAGAGGAATCGCATCTCAATCTTTGCGTCATCAGTTGCCATTAATCTCCAACACCATTCTTCGCAAGCTGAATATTTGGCTAAAAACCTTGGCTTACCGGTTCGTATGAAGACTGCTCCATAAATGGACCTCGAAAGCCGGCTCGAAGGCCTTATCCGGATACGTACCTATATATATTCATACAGGCACAAGATGTACGTGCTTCAGCACATTAACATACACTGGGAAATGTCCTAGAGCTGTAAGTCTAGAATGCAAAAGCCGAAGACCACGCCTTGGTCTTGTACCGTGCCAGACCCAAATGCCCAACACAATAGTACTTAGTAAAAGAGACCCCAACGCCATACATGCAGATGACAACGGTTTGTCCGTATTACCGCGTTCCGTATTCACGTGACCCCCAAGATATCCCGAGAAGAAACCGTTGTTTAGGTGTCTGCATGTGCCTTTCATTACTCCTGCTTCTCTTTGGCGTTCCCGACGAATCGCTCCTTCATGGATAACTGCTTCCCTCCCATAGACTTAAACTTGTCAATGAGGGTCTTTCTCGAGTCTAGCTCGGCAATCTCGTCGCTACCCCCAACACTCTTACCATTAATCATGATATTGGGCACTGTCTTGCGTCCCGTCTTAATACCTAATTTTGCCTGTAGCTGCTTGCCTAGGGGATGCTCATCTAGTTCGACAACGTAAGGGGCGGGGTCGATAGAATATTTCTCGAGGAGGACGCCCTTTGCCCTTTTAGAATATGGGCAGAACGTTTTCGAGAAAATAACAACTAAGTGGAAGTAAGTAATAAGACAAGTGCGGCAAACGACGCAGTGATCTTACCGGATGACTTCTTAAGTAAATTATTAAGAGTCGCTTCGACTTCGCGATCTTCCTCTGACTCTTCGCTCTCCTCGTCTGTCTCCTTTGAGTTCCCCTGGGAAGTGCCTTTCTTCTGCCCTCCAGCCGAACTCCCTATACCAATGACCTCACTCGGAGGATCTGGCTTTAGTGGTGCCTTAGCATTAGCTAAGTCCTTGGCCTTCTGCTCGGCAGCACGTAACCGATCGGCCATCTCCTTTGCCAACTGCTCGTCGTCTTCGTCGACAGATCCATCCCCATCCTTGTCTTTTACTGTCGAATCAACAGTTGTTCCTTTGCCGCTCATCACAACTTGACCAGGACCCTTTTGGGGTCCTAGGCCATTCATAGTCTTGCCAAAGAAATCATGTACTGTCCGGTTGTCGTGGGGAATTGCCGACCGCATCTGGGATGTGAAGAATAAGGTGGTGATAACAGCGGCTAGCACTACCATCATGAGGAGGCGTACTCTTCTAGCTGAAGGCATCGTGAATTGACGGGTGCGAGGCCGCTTGGAGAAATTCGATCGGTTATTTTTCCTCGGCTTGAGAATTACGTGCACGATTGGATGCTTGAACGAAAGGAATTGCACCCTGGTGTTTATTACGATGCGTATAAGGGTTTATCGGACGACCGGCGCAAACATGCCTCTATATTGTTTGAATGGCGTCGCGCTGCTAGTACCCGCACCAAAACGTCGATTAACAGGCGGCTTGAACAAAATTTGGTAGAACGGGAACAAAACGGTTGGAATTGTGACGTATAGAGAGAACTTTCGAAACGAGTTGCAAACTTGAAGACCGGGGGATATTCCGAAGATTGGCAAGGCCGAAATGGAAATTTGGCAAAGACTGGATGTCGACAAGAGTTTTTCTCGAATGGAGGCGGCTAAATGCGACCCTCAGCGCAACACGCTATTAAATTAGTCCAATTGTAAGGAGAACTGGAGAACTGGAGAACTGGAGAACTGATAATTGAGAGCCAAAGCAACAAGACGTGGCCGCGTATACCACTGGTACCAATGATGTGTGAATGAAACGGTGGATTGAAAATCAATGAATGGACTCAGGTAGTTGAAACATGAGATGGAGATGGAGATGGCGATGCTGCAAGCTGCAAGCTGCAAGGAATGACGAAAGTGTAGGTAGTTTTCGGCTTTGGTTCAAACTTTAAACACTTAAACTTGCCTCGGGCGGCCTGGACTCTTGAATGCTTCCCCTGTACTATCCCCTGTACTATCCCCTGTACTTGATGTACGTATGTGCTAGTTTACCATGTCTAGACCCCGCGATCCTGGTTAGATCGGCATTTTTGTGATTTGAGAAATATGCTAAAAGAAAAGAAATATAATCAATTGCTAAGCTAATTACTAGAAATAGACTAACCTGTTTCTTAAAACCAGGCAAAATTTCTGCTACGAGTTTAGCCTCATCTGCAAGAGGAAAGGGGTTAGTCTGCCTGCCTAGGTACACTCGGGCATAGGTAATTTAGGTCTGGCACAGCAAAATCTTACCGGTACATCACCACGCAACAAACGCAGATCTGGGGTAAAGTTCCTCCTGTACAAAGCTTCATCCGTCTCTTGTCAATACGATCCCGGCCTCTTATATTATTCCGTTCAATATAAAGATAGAATCGTTAGCAACTATCGACACGTATGGTATAGGTCGAGAGGACTTGTACAACTTCATGATGCTACAGGACGGACAATAAGGCTGGCCCCGTAATGGCTACGCGCAGTTGAATACCTGGTACCTCCTATTCTAGTGCCGCATAGCTATTGACTTCCTAAAATCTCGAAGCTTATTGGACAGAACACTGCTACTGATATCTTCTTTGCTGTGGTAGTAACTATCGATCAATAGCCGTGGATGGAATATTATGCTAGTAAGCATAGCGATCACATCAAGATCTTACTACGCCAACACAAACAGTTCCATCGCATATAAGAGACTAATAAAATGACATGATAGATTTACATACCTGTTACGGAATTACCGAACTCCCAGATTTGGATTTACTATAAGCTATCTTCACGACAATACCAAGTGCAGAGCTTCGTATTTCCGCCAACCTCGGAGGTCGAACGAATGTTTGGTGATCGTGGCTGAATAAGTCTCCTATTGAACGAAGCACTTGCCCAGCACCGCAAGCAAAATTGGTGACTACCTCCTAAATTATGTGCTTCTGTTAGAGGCACCTAGCTCTTTCCACCGGATAGGTAATTGGCAATCATCCGTACTCATGTACCGACGGAGCTAAAGAAGCAGCTATGACCATGAGGTTTGGGGACAAAAGGAAAGGACGAACCTCCCCCCCTCCCACCCCACATGACTAAGCATACAGCCGTACGCACACTCCACAGTTGTAGCCATCTCATCTCAACCCGTTCATGAGTGACTAAGTGATTCTTTCACGACATCAGAGTCACGGTCTTAGAGACGGATACATAGGACAATGGCAGTAGCAACCGAATCAACACAAACCTTGATGGCTACTTCTTCGGCCAGGTATGTCAGAAGAGCTAATTGCAAAAATAGCCTGCCCATCAAGGTGTCCGAGTGTCCAGCGCCGCACATAAAGGAACAGACTTATTCATATCAAATATCAATGATACCATACACATACATAACAGACGATTATCCCACCCGTACTCTAAGAGTTGTCGACAATCACTGACAATCATTGTCTTCAAGTTATGATTTGGAAAATAGTTACAATACTTCTAAGTGTTCGCTACCTCCCCATAACACCTTTCCTGCAACCTTAGCACACATATTACTATTTCCATTCATTCCTTGAGCAGTCAGTCTTTACAGGGTCGCCTCCGTTACCTTGTACACAGAGCTCTTCTCTTTTCCTGGTGCAGATCATTTGCAATTCCAACATGGCTACTTTCTCACAGGATCTGATCCTTGAGATCGCGCAGCATTTGGACGCCAAGTCTCTATTCAAGCTTTGCCAGACAAGCAAGGTAAGTCTCTTTACGACCTCCTTGAAAATCTAAATCGTTTATATCTAGACAAACAACCAACTAATCTATAATACAGGAGAACAACATGCTCCTCAAGACGTATGAGCGTTCATTGTCGCAGTTACGCCTAGCAAACTTCCCTGTTCCACCTCCTGGTGATGTGCTCTCTTCAGAGCTATATCTTCGACGCCCAATTAAGCATGGAAGCTTTCGAATGCTTCTAGAGTTAGAGAATCGGAAATCCCGAGTCAAAGAGATTCTCACGGCCTCTCCCCACTTCAATCTTGAGTCACCACCAGGCTTAGGAGAACTCACCAATCCTCAGCAAGAACGACTATGTGCATTCCTGTACCGTGCATTTGCACAATGCGATTATATTGCAGATATTGCAGCCAATGCACCTTGCGGACCGCCTGGGGTACAATGGTATGAACGCCGATGCATGAGATGGTGGGGTGGGCGTGATCTTGTAGAGGGCTTTCGTCTAAAGGATCCGTATACGAACTATCCCGCACGCCCCTCGCAACAGGAATACATTCGCAACCTATCCAAACAGGATTGTACCATGATCTACTATCTGATAGATATGATGGGATCATGCTTTATCAAGTCCCGCGAAGATTGGATCCTCTCAGATCCCGTCTTTTACGAGCGTATTACCGTCTTCAAGGAATGCGTTCTGCGACATGGATCATGGTATGCATGGGCTCACTTCATGGGAGGCAGCGAATGGGAATCCATGACCAATGATATCGCTAGGATCGGAATCGCCGAACTCGATAGTTTTGAGTGCGGCGACAAAGATGCTATGTGTAGTCTGCAGTCAGTGCTGATTGGTCGGTTTAATGAACTGCACAAGTCCCCGGGCAACAGAACCAAGGCGGCACAACACGCCGCTAAGTATTTGATCACCGCAGATATTGACGATAGCGACAATGGAGACCAGGAAGAGGGTGAAGACCAGGATGAGTAAGACCAAGCATAGAAGGGTCGGGGTCAGGATAAAGACGAGTATCAGGGCTGGGATTAGATTTGGTCTTGGTACGTCAGTATATAAGGGTTGGCGTATAGGAGTGGGGGCCATTGTTTTTGATTTGGACAGGATGGTACACAAGGTTATTGGTGTATTGTGCTTGCCAACCGATTTTGAGGAAGCAGGCGTGTCAGGCCTCACATATTAAGACCCCCCCTCCCCCGATTTCTACCATGCATAGCGAGCCCGGAGCAGATGTCGATGCGATGAATTCATTTCTTCCCTGTAAGAATTGCATACAGTGAAATGTACTATATATGCCTGGCTACGATGTTTTGTTGATGCTTAGATAGAGGCTCATGGGGATCCGGGGCTCAATCATGTTTACCGGTAAATACCCAGGTGAGGCGAATATGGTGCAATGTATGTATATTGGTGGATAAAGCCTAGGGGCTGGTTGATTTGCCTAGGGGATCTTTACTATAATAGAGTATTTTGTACTTTGTATAAATAGAAACAACGTAAGTACAATCCCTATTAAATTGATGACTATGGGAATAATCTGCTCCAAAATTGAAATAAAAATGCGTAACAAGCGATTTAGGATAGAGTGTAATTCCAAGGAAGCATTTTGATTAGAGTACCAGGCACCTAATTGAACTACACCTGTGATTTAAAGACGCATGCTTACTTCGTGTCTTTTATATTATCGCAGTATTCATGACATACTATTTGATATGTCATCTGGTTGACCTGTCTTTGATGTGTTATCATATGATTTATGATTACAAACAAAAATGCCTTACCCGATGCTCTGTGTTACACGTAGCAACTAAGGGCTGTGAGTCAAGTCGTGAATATTCACCGCAAATAGAAACCGGTATAAAAAATATTCCAAGCTGAGGTAACTAAGATGAAAAGAGGAAATTCTAGACGACACGCTTTCATGCATTAGACTAGTGATACAGATAGTTAAGAGACGGTGCTCCGGGGGGCCCATTTAATTCTCGGTTGGTGCCGGCAGCGGGCCGGGGTATAGTGTGTCTGGCTGATACTTGCATGCGTATATTAGCTATATTAGCGTGAGTCACCCGGTGGAAAGGCAACGGCCCCCAATTTCTAAGCAAACATTTGGAGACATTTGGGGATAGCTCCCCCCTCATTTACTTTTACCTATTCTAGTATGCTCCCGCATTAAGAGATGCGTATTCGTTGGTCCAGGACGCGTAGGTATATCTACCTGTTTCGTACTTCAGCAGACGAAAATTGAATCCGATCTCGCAGGGCGTATAAAACAAGGATTCAGATCGGGTACCCAGGATCTGATGACCGTTCAATTGGGACTTAGCTAACAAGAATTATCTGGCAGCCTAACGATTGGACGCGTCAACACAGGGAGAGATTCGTAGTCTTATTTGCTTGATACGCCTATGATATAACTGATATAACTGTTATCCTATAATCAGGCCGGAGTTTTACTATAGCTAATCATAAGGCAACCATGAAATGTAGGTACTTAGGTAGCATTGCGCCGTAAGAGTCATCTTCTCATTCTGCATTTGTGGCTTGTTCGATGGTAGCTTACGTCTAATGGGCGTATAAGCGTATTATTACCTGTTGCTTGTGTTGCCAAGTATCACTAAGACGAACTGCTTCTAACCAACCAGGTAAAAGTGAATCCTTTGTGTAGCCTCATAGTAGTCTGCCTACATGATCAAGCCTAAGCTGCGTCACCAGCCCCTGTTCTGTCTATGGCAGTTGCCTATTAGTCATAGGCATACTAGAATCTCGTATAAGACCGATGCCTTTCTTCTAAGGCTGGTTAGTGTATCTATCCTTCATCAACATCACTATCATCCTTATACTATCAGGATACTATTTTGCAGTTATCCAATAGATCCTACAAGACTTCAATACCAACTATCTCATTGCCTGCATTATAAACCCGTAACGAAAAACTTACATCCTTATAAAAATGTGCCAAGATTGCTATCGAAAGTCAGCGGCAGCTGTCTCGATGTCTTTGGCGATGACAAACCCAGAACTCATCTGGCCACATCACCAAGACCAGAAGAGACAGCTAGCCGATTACCAGTCGTCGAAAGCGCAAACACAAGCAAAAACACAGTCAGACGTCAAACCCTCATCTGCCTCAACTTACTCAGAGTCTACCACATATTCGTACGACAAGGAAAAGAGTCACGGCGATACCAAGCAAAAGCGGTCGATGCGCCAACGAATTAAAGAGACCCTCAAAGACATGGGGAACTCGCCTACAGCAAAGTATGATCGAAAGCATGGCCAGAAGACCGAAGACCTGACGACTGACTACGGTCTGATGAGCTCGAGTACACAGGGAAGGAAGTGAGGTGAAAAACGATGAGGCTATACCAAACATCTGCCTTGATGTGATCTGCGGCCTGGATATATGAGCCGGGTCTGCTAAGGGGTATAGGTTCCAGGTGGTTTGCTTAATAATGATAATGAGATTCGGGTTACTCGTGGGGCTCGGTCTATAGGGCCAGGATGGATCCCTTGGGTGAAGATAGGGGGACTAGGACATCTGCGGTAAAACAGATGTGTGCACTTGTGTTGGAATTGGATGGATACCAAAGATTGAAATTAATGCCAACGGCTTCGTAGTAATGTTGAAGACGATCTTGGCTGGGCTGGATGAGTAGGATACACTTTTAGGACAGTCGCTTAATACCATTTTCAGTCTCAAACCTCTATATCATTGGAAATCGATACTAATCCGTGAAGTAACAAAGGCTCATAAAAGATCGTAGTACTTGTTAACAGTACCATGTCCTCTATTGGAAATATAATAGATGGAATTCTAATTCATAGGTACCTCGTCTGCTTAGGCCGGTTCCCTATCCAACTTTCCGATGCTGTGCTTTTAGTCTTCTTTACCAAACAAAGCCTTGCTACTTTCGCACTGTCTCAGTTACAATACTTAGAACTCTGGAATTTCCTCCCGTATATGAAATATTTACCTATTATACACGTGTTTAAGAGGACATCATTTGCTTCTGGTACAATATGTTTAACTTAGCATTCTCATTAGGGGCTAAGATTCACCGATACTGTAGATCAAGAAGGAAAAAAGTTACGACTCGAGAAACTTTCAGTTAACCAAATATATGATGGCTATTCCCATTCTGTGATGGTCCCATATATACTCCTGGAAAGGGGTTGTACTTGGGACCTAATGAATCTGCACCTGATTACCCAGACGGAATGATTCGAGTTCCTAACAAGCGTTGCTATCGTTGAAAAGTGACCAATGAAGAAAGATGTGCTAATCAAATACTTTAGAGGTTACAGGAACAACACCTTAGGTGTAAAATAATGGTCTGGAGGGGAATTGAGCAAGAAAGACTCTGGGGAAAAGATTTGGGCAAAGAAAATTGCTAAATGACAATGCGAACAAGCTTGTTGATGCTAAAGTGAATAGTTGAAGGAAATAATAAAACTAACAGCTCAGAATATATGCGTGCAACGCAAATACAGACCAGATATGAGGGAAAGTGAAAAAAGTAACATACAATTTGAAAAAATAGCAAAAAGTTATGATCCCTCGGGCCGGAATCGAACCGGCGACATTTCGGTAACAATCTTATCAATTACAGCCGAACGCGATAACCAACTACACCACCAAGGGGGGCGTGCTTTTGCAAATACACGGAAGGAAGTGGGCTTCCTTCCGAGGGATAGTTGCTGTGATGTCGATGGATTTTACAATGGGTTATATTCCATAGTTAGTAAAATGTGCGCAGAAATGTTCGTTCTTTGCCCAATTAGGAATAGTGAAATGTCAGAAATGGCTCGTGCATATATAATTTCTTTCATATTTTTTTTCATTGTACCATGTAACTAGTACTCAAGTACGTCCCTTAGGTAATCAATAATGAAGCAATCGGTTGAATCAGTTAATTGTCTTCTCGGCTGCATGAGAAACATCATGGTAATTGAATTCAGGTACACAAAGGATATGAGTTCTAGTGATAAATTCTCAATTTATAACGTGACTTCGCCTGAGGAAATCTACCGATGCAATAATTGCATTGGGTTCATGATTATAAACTTCAATGGCTTTTGGCAAGATTCTCGTCATATGCAAATTGCTACTTCAAACTTCTAATTGACATGTTGCTCCTTTTTTTTGCCCTTTATGAAGAGGGGACGAGAGAGTTAAGATACACTTCAATATTCGCATATCCAGAACTACTAATCTTCATCGCGTCGCTTGCATCTCGAGAATTCAACCCATGTGCATCCTCGTACACGTCCGGAATCCCATCTCCATCCGTGTCCGTCGCCACGTTTCCTTTCGAGTTATCCAAAGAGCCCGCGTTCTCAGCGCTGATCAGCTCGCCCTTCTTGCCGAAGCTCTGCACTTCCGCCACGAGACCTTTGTCGATCTCGTCGCGCCCAGGGAAGTTGGCACCGACGTTGCTGAGGACGTAGGTCAGGGCATCGGGCGCCGCCATCAGACGTTCTGGGCCTGGATAGTCGAACTGCGTCTTCTGGATATCCATGTCGCTGTAACAGCTGGTCTGGACGCAGAGGGGAGACCCATTGAGCGTGCCATCTTTATTGCTGTCGTAGTAGTTCTCCGATACGTCTAGGTAACAAGGTGAGCATTTGCTTGGAAGCATGGCATTTGCCAGTACACTTACAGCCGTGGAAATTGGCGTTTCCCCGCGTGAATGCGGATACGCTCGTGCTGGGCCCGGAGATAAAATAGTTGTTGATGATGTTGGCATAGCTCTGACCGTCACTGTCGCCAGCGATGTAAGCACCACCACCTCCCCAGTTGTAAACGACCTGATGAGTTGTTTAGTAACTGGTATGTCTATCGAGTACCCAATGGCACACTTGGTAAAGCTCACATTGTTTTGAAAATCGTTCATGCCCTTGACCTTGGGGTTTCTCGTCTTGTTGTCGATGTACAGGTTTCTGAAGAGACTAATACCAAAGTCTGATTGCATCAGTCCACCGCATGAGTGGGTTTGTAGGCCCTGACCGATGATCGTGTTCTGTACCGTTACGTTGTGCACGGCTCCGTTTATAGAAAAAGTCTCGTCCCGGCCCCAGGTGGCCGACACATGATCTGATTATGAACTATCCTTGTGGGATGGAAGAGCACCTTTGCCAGAATCGCCGCCTTTACCCATACGGAATCGGATATAACGCACGATGGCGTCGTTAGCATTGGAGAACGATAGGCCATTGCCGTAGATCGTGATTCCCTTATAGAACTATTAGCACGGGATGAAACATACTCTATATATCCGTAGCGGATAGATATTTCAAGGACCTACATTGCCTGGGGCTGTCTGACCAGCAATATAAATATTCTTCGAAACTACGACCCGCTCGGTGATTTTAACGGTTCCGCCAACGTCGAAGACGACAATGCGATTTGACTTCGACGCGGCATCGCGGAAGGATCCTTCCCCAGAGTCGCCAATCACCTTGTATGAGAATACTGAATTTACAGACATGCGCAACCACACTCACTTCAAGTTTGTGACATGGTAAACCGACCCCGTTCTACCACCAACCGCGTTTTGGCCAAACCCTTCAGCCCCGGGAAATGCGAGAAGTGCCGAGGCGTTCGGAATGGGGGTAGCCAGGCAGGCTATAGTTAGGGATTTGAGGACGACCATAGCTGCAAACGAGTATCTCACTGCTTGAGAAGATCACTTTGAGAATACTTACAGCATAGGGGGGGTATTGGGTAGTTAATGTACTTAACCCGACACACCGAGCAGTTACTCTATCGCTTGTAAATTTCCCGGCCCCTATTAAGGACACGTGGGGAATAACCCGCCGCCATGGCATGGTAGGACGGTACCGTTGTCAAGATTGGGTAGAACGGCCGGGGTGAGTCGCATGCATTGAGCGGACCCCTGGCTCCGGTGCAGGCTAAACTTGTACACCACTTATACGAGATTGAAGGGCGATGCCACCGGAGCTCCACGCGAGAAAACGGCCATGTAATAGCTTAAGATCTCTCTAATAAGCTGAATTCTGTTTCGAAGAATCTCCACTTAGGCCACAATATAAACCTATACGATCTTTTTACCACAATAGCTGGACTCATTGAGGCGTCGTAGTTCTTATTAAATAGAAGTCATGGCAACGATTAACTTTCAAGTCATTGAATTAGGGGTCTTCTTTATTATACTTATGTTCTATCATTAAGTCGCCCAATATTTATTGTCCACAATGGGTATCTATCATCATCAAGAAAATACTCATGAAGTGCGTCCAGATCATCTACCCTGGTATCGAACTGAAAATGTTTCCGCGCCAAGCCGTGCCATATCATAACAACAAAGGAAAACAGCAAAAGTGATTATATCTCGCGACTGCAAACTAATATCGCCTTTACATCTCGTCCTCGAAGAACTTAATCAGTGTCCTAGCGCCAGAGACTCCCAGGCCCATGAATGGGTAACAGATGTAAACCGGGTCGTACTTCACGCCGAATTTTTCTCTGAATTCGCTCTTTGCCACTAATTTTAGTTGCTGCGCGACTGTCTTATATGTGCGGCTTAGTAGCTTGGCTTTGATGCCGTTTAGGTTGCTCCCGATGAGAAGCTCATCCATAGCACCAGCACCGAAAGTCACACTGCTAACCCCTGTGGCTGTTAAACTTTGGATGGCGTGGGAGATGAGCGCCTCGATACTACCGGATGGAGAGCCGGGGAAGTCAAGCGCAAACTTGATTTGGTATCCGTGCTCGGGGGAGAGGCGGTGCAAGATGACAAGGCCAACGATTTCTCCAGTCTTGTCTTCGGCCCACACATAGCGCCGGTGTGCCATCGATATCCAGGGTTGGACTTCGGTAATGTGAACCTGCTTTCGGCCTTTGCGGCTCTCCTTCCAGTCGACAATGCGTTTGTCGCATTTTTCCCTTACGCTGTCGGGGACCGGCTGACCAAGTGCTGTTTCGTGTATCTTAATCTCAGCTTTCTGGGCCTGGCGCTCCTTCTTGGTCACCTTGCCTACATTTTCCATATCTACGCGCTCTTCGGCCACACAGGTTAGTGTCCTCCATCCGAGCTTCGCGCCAAGGATCTCTTCGACCTGTGCGGAGACCAGGATCCAGATAGGCCGTAGATCCTCGCTTTTTTTCAGGTATTTGAGAAAAGAGCTGATGACGATAGGATACTGACGTGGATCACAAAGTGGGTTGCCCATTATCATTGCGTATCCGTTCTCCTCGGCGTATCCAACAGCTGCTCCGGTATCCACATCCCGCCAGACCTTGTACCTTTCGTCGAGCCAGGAAGTGTTCGTAGCATCACCATAGTTTACGATAAGCTTGTCCAGATCAGGTAGATGGACGTGGTCGTGTTCTCCTTCGAATGCGTATCGGATGGTGTCGGCCTCGGGGAACGGAACCTTGCCATTTTGATCATGTCTCTTCGCAGGAAGGGATTTCGGATCTCTTGGGAATAAGGTGGCGTTCCGGACGTCTCCCAGATTCAACAGCAAGAATAACACGCGCTCGAGACCGATACCACACCCCGCGTGCGGCGGCGCACCCCATTCGAAGGCTTGCATGTACTCTTCCATACCCTCTGGGTCTACTCCGGCTTTCTTCATTCTCTCAGCTAAGACTCTTGGGTTGTTGATTCTTTGACCTCCTGTTGTAATTTCTTGACCACGAAGGAATATGTCGAACGAGTTAGTTACCGTCTCATCGTCCGGGTCTAAATGCGTATAGAATGGCCGTGCCGATGCTGGGAATTTGTCGAGAATGAAGTAGTCAGTTCCATATTTCTCTTTGACCAACTGGCCAAGTCGGATCTCTGCACGAGTCCCGAGGTCCTCGTTCTCAGAAGCTGGCTTTCCATTATCATCCGTCCACCCAGCCGAATTTAATAATTGGACGCCCTCTTTGAATGAAAGACGAGGTGTCTGTTCCAGCCAGACTAGATCCTCATGGGGAAACCTCGTCTTGATATTCTCAAGCTCTTTGCGGTACCGTGAGTAAACACCTTTGAAGATGGCCTTCAACATCTCGTCAATTACATCCATCGCTTCGTGGTAGTCCTTTTGAATCACCATTTCCAGATCTAAACCGGTATACTCTGTCAGATGTCGGTGGGTATTGCTATCTTCAGCTCGGAAAACAGGCCCAATCTCGAAGACACGGCCGAAATCAGCGGAAATTGCCGCCTGCTTCGCCAATTGCGGGCTCTGCGCCAAGAATGCGGTTCTTCCAAAATAGTTAACCCTGAAGACTTCTGCACCAGACTCGGTCGCGGCTGGTTGAAGTTTGGGAGTTTGGATCTCAATGAATCCTTGTTCCTCCAGAGAAGATCGGAATATATTACATATACCTGATCGGATGCGAAAGACGCTCTGCATAACGGGTGTTCGGAGGAAAACTAGTCGGTTCGCAACGCGAACACGATTTGAGGCCGCTAACTGCTTCTCATGGCTGTTTTCATCTTCCTCCACTTGCTCCATGTTGTAAACATCAATGGGTATAGGATCCTCGACTGGCACAACGACGTGCATGCTATCGATGAGGATCTCGAGATTATGTATACTGCAGGTTTTAATTTGTTCTGGTGGTTTGCGTATAGTACCTCGAATGTGTACTACGGATTCGGTATTAAGATGCTCGGCCCATCGTACGAACTTCTCGGACACAACTCCCTCCCGAGCTTGTAGAACACCTTGTACGGTATCGACCTGCTGGCGTAGCAATATGAAAGCCAATTTCGCACTTACAGATCGCACATGGTGAATCCGGGCATTGAAGCTGATAGTCTGCCCAATGTGGTCGGTTGACAAATGCTCGAGTAGAAAAGAAGGCGGCATGCTCTCTTCGGTGATTGTGCCATAGCTTGATCGTAACTCTGGTGGCTCACTAGATAATGCCGCCAGCTCTTCCTCCTTACGCTTTTGTTGTAGCGATCGCCGGTTTTCTTCTTGTAACTCTTTCTTGGCTCGTTTCTCATACAAGGCCCTTAAATGCTTCTTATCTGCTTCTTCATTTAATGCATCTATGTCGCCAAGATGGATTTTGGTGATATGATTCTTGGCTGACGAATGCCCAATAACCCTATTCAGTAGGAGAAGAGGTTTCTTCATGCTAATCGAAGGCATATTGTTATCACGGTTGGGTATCTCAGTGGGGAAGTTTCTAGACGGGGGTATGGGATCAAAGTTGTGTAGTTGTCTGTGGAGATGTAGTGCTGACTACCTAATGTATAAGACGGCGCTTGGAGAAGAAAATAATATATGATGAGGTCAGTGGTACACAGTAGATTATTAGATCCAACGGAAAATCTGTTGGGTGCTACTTAAGAAGCAATGGACTCTCTGGCAAGTAAGTACCTAATATAACAAAAATCTTGGCAGAAACCTGATTGACAGTAGACGGTTTATTGTTTATTGCTTTCTGTAGATTCTTCTAGTGTTTGCTAGCTAGAATTCGGCATGGACGGGCATGTGAATGAAGATACCTAGGTACAGTTACTGAAAATATGTATGAAATTCCCAGCTCTGTCTATGCCCGACTTTGTATCTGTGACGAAATCAACTACCTCGGAGTCTCCACCCGGAGCAAATAGACCGGGCTTGCATGGGTAATGATAGCCAATTAAAGTTTGTGATACCCTCTACATCTATCCCTATTTGGCGATTTTGCTATTCGTAGGCGTATTAGTGCAGGGGTTGGTGCCAGCGAAGGTGCCATTGGTGATCTAAGTTCACGGTATTTTTTGTGGGTCTATGAGAATCATGACATCATGACACCAAACATTCGGATTCGACAATTCGATCTCGTCCATTTGATTGATGTTGTTGCTCGTCTGTCTCGTGGCGTCCACTACTTGCCACATTCGCGCCACAGATTAAATACACTGACAGATCAGGTACCTAAGGTCCGGGCAAGGATCAAGGGTTGATAGTCAAGGTCCTAAGTGGCAAACGTCATATTGGCAAGACGGTGCATTCCGAAATACTGTTACTGTAGGTATCGTGTGACATGAATTGCCTATCCGTTTATGCAAATCCCGACATGTCGTTTCAGATAATTTGCAACTAAAGACTTCTACCATGGCACTCAAATTCGATATCATATCAGATTTGATGTGTACAGTACTTAAAGATTCTAATGCCATCACTTGCCGGCAATAACACGGCGAATTACCATCGACCCTCGTCTAACTACCTTACCTTACTTTTACTACATTCTTTTTCGTATGACAAGCAAATGATTAAATAAATCTAGAAAGACTGTTAGAAGTATATTACTAGAGACTTGATTCTTACGCGACCTATTCTATACCTTCCAAAATGCAAACGGTTGAAGGGATACCCGTTCCCTCGAAGGGTAATCCGGAAGAAAATTTACCTGAGGTTCCGTTGCCTCCTAATAAGAGACCGCGCAAAGCAAAGGATAAGACAGGAGCTCCGCCCTCACGTTTCTCTCTCCGAGTTACCGCCGGCTGGTGGAGGTCTTTACAATGCATTGGAATGAGTTTACACTTCCTCGCTTCTCCGCGACCACCAAATCCAGACTTCGTCAAGTCGATTCCTTCTACCATATCAACCACGAAAGGTCAATTTAATCTCCAATTTTATCTACCCGAAGGTTACAACAAGGATCCAAAGAGCGACAAATGGCCAGTCGTTGTAAATTTCCATGGAGGAGGGTTCACATTGGGTAGCGCATCGGACGATGCAAGATTCGCTCGCTTCGTACTCGAGAAGTGTCACGCGGTTTTCGTATCAGTAGACTACCGATTAGCGCCAGAATTCCCATTCCCTACCGCCGTTGATGACGGAGTAGACGCATTATTATATATCATCAATAATGCAGCGAAGCTTCGACTCGATAGCAATAGGATAGCAACATCGGGGTTTTCAGCAGGCGGCAACATCGCCCTCACGGCGCCGATCCGTTTGTTCGAACATGGAAAGACTGTGGAACTTCCCGAGTATCGTATTCTCGCTGTCGCAACCTGGTATCCAATCACCGACTATACACTGACTCGTGCCGAACGCAGAGCCTCTGCGCTCCGTCCCGAAGCTACTCTCCCGCCGACCTTGACGAATCTATTTGACGCGTCGTATCTATTTCCTCCCGAATTAGACCTTGCTGATCCATGTCTATCACCCTCGAAAGCGTCGGACGAGATGTTGATCGAAGGCCTGCCTCATAATATAATATTCTATACGTGCGAATGGGATATGCTGCTACACGAAGGCGAAGAGCTTGCTCAGCGACTACAGAATCCGCCTATTTCGAAGAACGTCTTTTACACTATGATACCCGGCGTAGCACATGGATGGGATAAAGGACCAAATCCAATGAACCCCCCACAGAAGTCGGAGAAGCTGTATGGTGAATGCTGTCGCAAGCTCAAGAACATCTTTGAAGAAGACGAGGCGCATTCGATCCTTCATCTTCCCTTAAAACTACCCCCTTTACTGCAACCCAAACCCAAGGATGGGAGCAGCACAGACTGAAAGAAGCGGATTGTCTTGAGACTTTACACACCATCTGGTTTTAACGAGCCACTAAGAAGCTGATGGTCAAGTATATTATCAATATTATTGATGAACGATGCCTAACTCTATTAAACTAGATACCCTACTGTAATGAATCGTCATTCATTATTGTACGCGAAGACTGCCTGCAAGATACTAATTCTCGTAATATAACAAATTATCTCTATTGTATCTAGGATAACACCCTAAAAAATGTGATAAATTAAAACGATCATTTGAATGGCCATTAGATTGATGCATGAAATCATGAAGGTGTGCAATGTCAGATTCAAGACAAGATATCTTGAATTCCGTCGTAACGGGCCAAATCCTAAGGGTCTATGTAGATACGTCATCCCGTAGCTTTAGGTGTGGGGTAGCGCTAGGGTTTTAAGGCTAGCGTTACTCGTGCAGTACAGGGGTACATCCGTAAGTTAATAGACGCTTTTGTTGCATATCTATGTACACCTTCAGATCTTCTCCTTAATAGGTACCTAGGTAGCATGTATATATTCCTAATTGTATAATCCTACGGCATTTGCTAAACTATAGTATCCGAATTGTGCATATTATACCAAGTTGCAAGGATTAGAACCAAGCCCTGTCGGAGTTTATCTTTAAGACTGGTCAGCTAAAAGATCCTAAAGGATTACCTATCCCTGCCCAGAGGCTCAGAATCAACAACGTCATCGCTGTCCTCTGGGCTTTCGTCAGTCTTCCTATTAACCTATCAATTTTTGAGATCGATTGATAATACAATGTCTACACCCGACCCTATCAATATCATGGTGCCATTCCAAAATTCTCCAGAAATGGGATCAACTACTTCCCATAGAATTGGGACTCTATTCACAGGTAGTAAATGATCAAATGATTGTGCCAGTTCGGCTATAGACATAATAACCTAATAACCTAACAACCTCTATTGTCGCTTCTCCAGATTTCGGTAACTGATGAGTCACGATATGGCTAGCAATGACTTGGAAAATGGGAACGCCGATTTAGACCCGCCTCCAGCGTTGTCCGGTCCGGACGAGCCTCCGGATTCATCCGCTTCGTCTGCGGCCGCGAGCAAGGATCCAAGCGAGGAGCTGCCCGGCCTACCGCGACTGAACTATCAGCTCTTAGAGCACAAGAAGAAACTCTTCTTAATTGGGGGACTTCTGGTCCTCGAAGGAAGCATCTTGCCGATTGTTCTGTTCTATCCGCTATGGTACTATACGACGCTGAGACATGGTATTCGTAAGTATCCTCTACTCCGCTGCCTTATTTCCCTATATTTATATCTAGCGCTTCTATGAACGGGACATAGTGACGAGCTTACACATAGAGCCAGTTTTCGCAATTATTACTTCATTCTTTGGCATCGTCTCTGGTCTCGAGTTCGCCCATCGTTCATGGCGACTGATCCTAAAAGATGATACGTACCGGCCGCTAGACGGCAAGCGCTGGCGCTTTGACTTCACACACACGACGCTATCTATAGGCTATACAGTTATGACGGGAATTCTAATCGGCGCATCCATTCCCCATGAGCCGTTAGTCCGCCCGCTGGCCATGCCGTTACCCTTATTCTTCATCGAGGTAGGCTCTCTCGCCCTCGCTACGGGTTGGATGGAAGCCAGGAATATGCCCACCACGTGCAAGGTCAGCTCGACTCCGAAGGGAGCGCCCATACCACCTGTGCTATTGACATTCATAGAAGATGTCGTAGCTGTCGATGGCGGCGCAGGGAAGACGTATAGACAGAGAGTACTGCGTAGATATAAAGTTAGTAAACATTTCAGGACATTGATTAGGGGCCTGAACTGGTTCTGGGGTGTTGGATCCATGATTGTCGGAGTCGGGTCTTTGGTGGTTGTGTGGACTATTCCCCAAGAAATAGCGTACGGCATAGGTAAATTACAATGTCCTCCAATCCCTCGTAACCCCTTACTAACATGAAGTTCATAGGTTGGGGAGCACCATTAGCTTTTACCACTATCTGGACGTTCATCACGATAATATGGACGCGTAGGAGTCTGAGGGTCGAAAAGAAACGTTGGCTGGATGACTTGCGACGGCGGAGCAAACAGGAGAGTGAAAAGCCGTTGGATTCATGAGGCATAAACATATATTATTAGATTGTACTATTATGATACACGCATGGAATCTAGTCACGAACATAGACAACGTAAAGCAACGAGGATATATCCATTAATGATAAAACATTTTCAATACTTAAAGATGTCAAAGGACTCAATGATGTCAACTAGGTGAATGCCGACGTAAGTATGCGACAATAGTACGTATCCAGCTCATAGGACCTCCTATTTAAGCTCGAACTATAACAATTAGATACCATCAGGGGGCCTCTCAATTTAGCAACCGGGAAAAGCCATGCTCCCATAATATCAATAAGGGCTGACTCGAGTTCAAACTACTCGAAGCTATCTTCTCTGTCGTTGAGCGTATCAAGATACTAGGAATCATACATGCAAAGCAGCCATACGAAAAAAGATGATGTGAATGTAAAATTATATTTTACGTGTAATATTAAGTAATTATAGAATTAAAAATAAACACAGTCCCTCTAAATATCGGTAAAGGAGCGTGATTCATATGCAAATGCCATCTTAAAACGCCAACGCTAATGCATGATCGTAAATGAGTGAGTTTTCCGAATCCGTACCGGTGTAATGCAAACACCCCCGATTTCCTTCCTTTTCATTTAGCACGTGTAGTCGATGTGGAAGCCGTTCTTCTTGTCCTGGTCCATGAAGACGTGGCCGAAGCCGGAGAGGGTGTCGAGCGCGAGCCGGAAGTAGATCTCCGAGCTGCAGTTGACGGGGCCGATGAAGTGAGGCCAGGCGGTCTTGGACTGCTTGTCCCAGAAGGTGAAGTCGCCGTGCACAGGCTTGGCGCCCGCAGGCTCGAAGGCGGCTACGCTGGATGAGGAGACGGGCTCGCCGTAAGGGAAGCCGTTTAACTGTAGGAGGGAGACGTAGCCGCTGTCTTCGACGGTGAAGTTGCGCTCCGACTCGGCGGCTTGGTCCCAGTTGATATTGCACGTCTTGGCCTCGGACGGGATGCCCCGGAAGACAATCGCCTGTTCTACCGGTGGCTTGTTCTCCCGGGTGGAGACGTTTATGAAAGAGACGGACGGCTCCGAATGGTCAGGGTCTTCCGGGAATAGGTTGTACATAGACGGTTGCCAGACGCTACCCTTAGTCCCGTTCGGGCAAGCAGCAGCGACGAAAGAAGTGCTGGAGCTGGCGATGGAGGTGGTAGTGGTGCTAGGAGAGGCAAGAGAGGTCGTGGCAGCTGGAGGAAGAGCGCAAGGGTCCTTTTCGAAGCACCCGCGGTATCCGTTTGAGCATGAGTAGAAGACGTTGCCCGTTGGGCAGTCCCATTCGCCTCGCTTCATAAGAGGAGTCGCCATCGTGACCGCTGCGAGGCAGGCTAGAGAAGCGGCGGTCTTGGCAAATGACGACATCTTTGATGTCATTATAGATTAGAAGAAGCTGAAATAACTAGAGCTTAAAAGGTAGTTTTTATAAGCAGTAATGAGCTTCCAGGAGGAGGTAGTGATTATGAGTCAGGAGGTAGGTAGATGGTGAATATGTTATTAAAGATGTAGGATGTGTTGGAGATGGTGATAGTGATAGTAAGTCATCTTAAAGTGACAACCGATCAGAGATTTATATCTACGAGATCAACAAGCCTCGTCATGTTAGTCCCCGCAGCAAATAAACTTCTACGTACAAGGCTGGGTTGCCGACGGAGCCATAGTCGGGTCTTGGCTGCTGACCGCAAAGCGCGGCTGAGCGCAGGTTGGTGCGAGCGTGCACATCATGACCCGATGATGGGGTCGAGAGGAGACAATAAGATTAGCAGAGATGGTAGAGAGACGGGGCTAAGAGTACCTCTTACCAACGGATTCTTCTCAGTGGTCGCGATAACGATGCCGAGTGGGACTTGAACGTAGGCCCCGTCGCCCCGGATTCTACGTGGCTGTGCGGATATGTATATCCCCTCAGCTGGGCTTCCAGTTGTCCCCGTCGACGTGGCTGCAAACGCCAAGGCCATTTTATTCTTGGCATGCTCTATTAATAAATTCACCACGTGTGACCTGTTGTTACCCGTCACTGTAAGTGCATTTTGGGCTTGATATCCTCTCCTCGCATCCTTCGCTGACAGGTTGGTATGCCGATAGCCAAGACTTGTTAGGTGAAGTCTAGCTTGATATCACGTTGCGGCCTAGGACTTTTATCAAGCTATTTTCTCTTCCGTTTGCTATTGCTATTTGCCTAACCTAAGGAAACCATATTTAATCCTTACCTTGATCCTCGACGTGGCGTAGATGGATTGCATTTTCTTTTTTCTTTAAGAGTTGTTCGTAGTGTAACACGGTGGCTCACTTAGTGAATGTCTTAGAAATGCCTTGTGATACCTAGTCACCTTGGCATCAATAGTCTCGTATGACAGTGTAGTACGAAAACGTGCTACACAAATAGATACGATGTTTGCCCGTGCCACCGGGCTGGTAAACATTAAAAAGTTAGTTGGCCCCGAACGCCTAGAAATACGACTGCGGTGCTACGGTACTTCTACTCCAAATAGTGCACGTTTCCTGGGCTGGGGTCCCCTGTTGGGAAATAATATTCGAGAAATACACTCTTGTCATTATAATTCCATTGTGATTATTGTCCCTTTAGTAGCGGTGTTTACGTCTTGATTCTTTGTTAAATTTATCTCACATTCTAAGTATTGCTTTTGTACTTCCGCTCCGCCTAAGCTGACAGTCAACCCCAACAAGAATTCCATACCCAACAGCTACGATACCCACTCTCTTCAATACCAGAGCTCTGCCAAATAATTCGTGAATAAAATAGATAGAAATAATTCGGAAAGTTGGCCCGATAATCTAAGAAGAACCGGACTCTACTTGTTGTTGAGCCTTTGAGGCCCGGCTGCGAGTCCTCGAGGATATGGGATCGGGGATTTCTTCACTGGGGTCTTCATTGTTGATAGGCCGGTGGGTTCTTCTGTCGCCCCAATACTCATGATTGACAACAGCCTCGATGTCAATGCGATCTTTCGGGTCATGTTTAAACATGCGCAATAAAAGGTCAGACAGGAGCAATACTTCTTCTCTGGACATGCGAACTACCCGCTCCACTAGTTCGCCCCCCTTTTCTGTCGAGTTTTCGTTCGTGCGTTGACGTTTCGCTTCTCTTTCCTGCCTGGATTCGCTAGTATTTTCCTTCTCTAAGGACTCCTCAAGACTCGATTGTGTCTTAACTTGATTGTTGTCATTTTCATCGGACTGGAGGTCTTGGGACGCTTCTTTCGTTTCGGCCAGCGGTACCTTTTCAGGGAAGCATTGCTCGTCTCGAGATTGCTCTATTAGATCTGCAGGGATATCAGGTATCTGTAACGATGGCGAATTTGACTCTTGGCTTCTTTCATCCGAATGTTCTGACATTAGGTCTTGGTTCTCGATCCCCTGGAAATCAATTTCTAATTGGGCATTTGTGTCCACATGAGAGCTTTCGTCTCCTGAAGACCAATCCCGACCCACAGCGTCTGAACTACTAAAATCAGTGTCTGTGTTGTCCGATGAGGTATACTCTGCATCGTTCCTTTCATAGATATAACATATTTGCTCTTCACCTAATGCTGCTTGTAACGGATTTGACCAGCTAGTTCCCTCCATAAATAAATCCCTTGCTCTCTGTTCTTCATCTGGGGATAACGAAAGCGGTTTATCTGGATCGGATAATCTATCCTCGGATATTGATGTTGTGTTGCTCGAGGGCTGCTTTCCATTGGATGATATCAGGTGCCGCTTTCTGTCTCTCTCTAAATGGGCGCTTGCAACCTGTCGATATTCTACTGGTAAAGGCCCAAACCATGATTCCATCTGGCGTATCAAGGAACTGTAGTCCTCATATTCACTAAATAGTTGCGTCTGAAGTTTAACCTCATAAATCGTACACGCCAAACCCCAAATATCCTGGGGAAATCCGCTTGGGGTTTTCGTAAACAAGAGTTCTGGTCCAGCATACTGTCTATGCCACCGAGAGGGTCTTGTGGAACTTGAGTTATAAAAACTATGGGCAAAGTCGACGAGCGCTACCTGGCTGGTTCGACATTTCATTTCTAATTTGTCTAACGAAGCGGGTAGTGCTAAGTACCTAGGTCCATGAGGCGAAGGAGTCGTCCCATTCCGTGGTTGAAGAGTCTCACATTCTCGTGGCCCAAGGTACCTATAGAGCCGACTATCAGGTAATTCCATCAAACTATACTGATGTAACTGCATAAGTATGTTGCTTGGCCTTAGGTCTTATCACGTTAATATTATTTCTTATACGCTTAGGTAGTTCTTAGAGTCGGGTACCTACCTCCGTGGCAAATTCCTTTCTTATGAAGATACTGTAGTCCCTTGCTGACCTGATACGTCAAGTTTGTTAAAATATCCGGGGTATAGATTCCGGTGCCGAGAGGCGAATTCCTAAATAAGCTTGGGCCAAGGAGGTCCGAAACTAGACAAAGATGGCGACCATTAGGCCCCTGGATCCAGAAGTATTCATGCGGTATAATGATATGATTATCTTCGAGTTCTCGGTGGCTAATGTCACCGAAGGCTTTCATTATGTGAAGTTCTGGACAGTCTTCTACTGATTCGTCTGCAGTCATGACCTTGACTGACCTGTAGTACCTAGACTCTTTGTCGAAACATAGCCACACAGTAGAGCTCACGCCCCACCCGAGTTTATGAATGACATTAAATCGTTCGTTAGGTCCCAGGTTATCATTGAAATGAATTGGGTGATATCCACCCAGCCGGTACCTCTCCCTGTCTTCTACTTCCCCGGTATCTTCCACAGCTGGTTGGTATAAACGCTGAAAGGGTTTCATAGTGTCTGGAGATAAGTAATGGATGATACGATGCGACCTAGTAATGGGAAAAAGAATTACGTAGTTGCGCAAAGAATGATGGAACCAACTGCTTGGGGTCACGGGTATACATAAATTTAACCTTCCTTTGTTCACGATGTCTTGGGGTGGTGTCGGGTTGGGGTATACTTCCCAGCAGCAAATATGGGATTTGGGTAGAAAGTAAATTACTTGATAATATTTCTGTGCGTACTTGGTATATGAGCACCAATGTTTATTAGAGGGATCAGGCGTAGATGCTGGTTCTGTAAGTTTGAGTGCGAGATAGTCTGCCAGAAAGATTTATTGGAGCCCGACCATCTGTTGAGGATAAATTAGTTCTTTGTCCGCATAGTGCCCGGTTTTGGGAAAGACTGCCAATTTTTTTTAAACATGTTAAACATGAGTCTTTGTTTCTTGCATGATTTGTTCGAAGCTAAATTTGTAGTTCTACAGACCTCTCCTTCAAGAGCTTAGTTACCTGTTAAATCGCCAAAAGATAGTATGTTCTGTCAAACTCATGTATAGTGCTCTTGAGCTGTATTCAATCATCATCAACTGAGTCCGTATCATAAATGCCATACCTACCTAAGGTAGCAATGATACAGTTATTGAATCAACTGTACTTAAGCCAGGAGAAGCTTGAAACCCGGCTCAAGTATTGCAAGCTAAGGGACCACCCGGACGTGTTTTTTGTAGACATATTTAACTCTATCATTGAGCACATTTTTTTCACAATGAGACCACAAGACAATTGGACAATGAACTCATTTCTCAATTGTTACGAATGGTCCCAAATGATAATTGAATCACAGTCTTAATGTCAACCCTTATTCTCCATTGTCACCTTTATTTCTATTGGTATATATATGAAAAATATGATCTTATATAAAGTATTGCGTTGGATACCAAGTTTGAGAACACATACTAAGTATATCATAACGAGATAGAACACACAAAAATGTTATTCGACAAAGCTAAAGGACGAAAGTGGGAGCCCGGTATGGACCTTCCACGGGGAGGTAAACCGAGATTACGGATAAAGCCAGATGACCTTAAAAAATGCCCCAGAGATGGCGAAGGAACACTCGATAATCCCATGGTGATTTGGGCTGCTCGCTTGACGAAAAAACAACGACAGGAACTTACAGTCCCTGAGTTTGAGGATGAAGCAGATTTATACCGTGCGATCGATGCTAACGCCGATATAGCAAAGACAGTAGCTATAAGAAGTGGATGTACAGTTGTGTGGATAATTTGTCCAGTTCACACTAGTAAGTACGTTTATGAAAATGGCGAAAGGGTGCCGACGAAGTGGGATGATGCTGGGAACCCAACGGATTACCTCGTTGTAGAGGCCGATCCACACATGACTTTAAGACTGGGTACGAGCGAGGATGTATGTCTCCTCCATGGTCACGCTAATGTACTTGTGGATGAGAGAGGGTTTCCGACAACATTTACGACCGGCTTCCAGAGACGTTGCAATGAACGTCTCACTGACGGCGACCATAGGGTCCTTGAGCTTTTCGAGTGGACCGAGGAATCTTCAACTGAGGAATATTTCCGCCAGGCAAATGCAGACTACGAGCTCTTTAAGACATTAACTATGCGAGATGAAGGATGGGAAATCGACGATTTGGGAAACCAAGACGCCGATTATAACCCACCTGATCACATAGAGACCATACTAGAAAATGATGCTAAGTATGTACCTGTGGTAAATGAAGAAGCTGAATATATTAGCCCTGCATTTGAGGATTATATCGTCCATAACTGGAGCCCTTATCGAAGATGGCCTGGAGAACCAAGGATTGAAGGATCCATTTCTACCCGTAATTTTGGTTTCAATATTCGGCAATCTAGGTATAAGTCTCCTAACATATCCCGATATTTTAATCGGCGTCCTGAGGTTATTTGGTATTAGTAAGGACGTAGGACGTCGAGGTTGCAACATGCAATAATGATTATACTGGTTGATACGTTTAATGGGATTTAAGTTATATAAAATATCTATTAGTTTAGACTCAAGTCGTTCCAGTTTATAGCCATGTACAAAGAGCGAGGTGTTGTCAATTTAATTTATGCTTATAGCCATATGGATTGTTTTGGGAAAATAAATTTACAATTAGCTTCATTATATTCTAATGTGAGCCTGAACATTATACCTCATATGGTACCTAAGGTGCCTTTAACATAACTAGCATGACTTGAGATGACAAAAGGGGGTTAATTCATCCCTACCTAAGGTATCTTTAAGCGGCCAGTAGTTGCAAGTATACCAAGTTACAAGTCCGCTAAGTCGATAGTATGTTTCGTTAGAACCTCATGGACTATTTCATCACCATGAAATAGTCATGTATTGTGACCAATAATGCTCATTCCGTATTAGATCGAAAACTTGGGCCGCCATCGGAAAGAATTCGTAATATTACACGGCGTAGCTTAGTGGTTGCTTCTCACGATCTTGTATCTCCTCGGAGATGGAGTAGTTGATTGGCAGTGACTACCAGAAAATCATATGCAATGAAACTATATAGTACTATTGAAGGCCGACACAGGAAAGCCAATATGACTCACTTAATCCCCATGGTCTGCCGAGGTTTATTACCGAAACTCTAGTGCTTGACATTGAAGATCCCTGCCTGCAACATTAGTAGATGAACTAAGTAGGTAGGTATGAATATAAAAGGAGCGAGCATCCCAAGAGTCTCCTCGAGGTACTATATGCTTAAGCAGAACCAATTCATTACCCACCATGCCTAACTTCCCCGAGATCGAGACAACGCTAGCCTCCGTAGAGGCCAGTCCTCAAATCCTCCAGGTCCTTCGCGACTTGCATACAAAGGCCCTTTCCGAAACCCCCTTTTTAGGTGGGAATGGGCCGACAACAGGGGCTTTAGACAGGTTTGTGGCTCTTGATCCCGACAAGTGCGCATTAGTCTATCTTCTCCTCCGATCTACCCAGGCGCGTTTCGTCGTTGAAGTTGGGACATCTTTTGGCTTGAGCACTATATATCTCGCGTTGGCCGTAGGACAGAATGCCGGACTACAAGGCTCTGATGGAAAGGTCATCGCGACGGAGAATGAGCCCATTAAGGCAGCGAAAGCCCGAGAGCATTGGAAGGCCGCTGGAAACGAGATCGAGAAGTGGATTGAACTAAGAGAGGGCGATCTTCGTGAAACTCTCAAGACGCATTTGCCTGAGAAAATCGACTTTCTACTGCTGGACAGTGAGTTTCCTCATCACTTTAACGTGGAGTTATCTGTTTTACGATAGGACGAGCTAATATGAAGAAGTCTGGACTCCCCTAGCGCTACCAACCTTGGTCCTTGTGCACCCACGATTAAAGGTTGGCGCAATGGTCGTTGCTGATAACACTATTGTGGCGGCGGATGGATACAAGGACTTGGTTAGCTACCTAGAAGACCCTGCCAACGGATTTAAGATGACAACAGCCCCTTTTTCCGGGGGTCTTCTCATTGCGGTATACGTGGGGAAGAGAAACTCGTAATCGGTTGTCGATGCTTTGGGCATCATTTCCGACTTTACCGGTCTTTTTACTTCATCAGCCGATATATTCTTGGGGTGCTGACGGTGAGAAGGGTTATTCTCACCTGGATTAGCCCAGGAAGAGGCGATCCCTGGATCTCTGGCCCAGTGAGACATCCAGGATAAAGAGGTTCCAGCTAAGTTCATAGTTTTTTGTACTTCCACAGAATTCTCTTTTCACTTCTCGCTCGCATTCTCACAACAATGGCTTGCATGAATACGAGTTGTCTTAGTATGCATTGAAAGGCTAATATTAGCCTCCTATTTACGTCGTCGTAGCACCTATCGTGTTTCGATATATACAGCGTCGAGACTAGCTATAGTATATGGTAAAATAACCCTATTGTAATCCAACTTGGCGCTGCCTTTTAAATCCATAACGCCATGTCAAAGACTTGTTACCCAAAGGACGCCGTAGAGAACCAAAACCCCTAACCACTTGCTAAGGTTCTTTAAATCAAGACAATTTACCTATCAACCACATACACCATATATAATCGTCAACACTTAACTTATGCATAACCAATCATCATCCGCAGCTTTATGAACTGCCCTACTCATATCCGCGCCGCTGCCCACGAGAGTTTGGATCATGGCTTCGCCTCTCTTGACTACGTCTTTGTCTTCGTGCTTCCCTTGCTCTGTGTTCTTCGTATCGTGGAAGAGGTGGAGTTATTACATCGTATTCACCCGACGAGGATTCGACTCGTCCCTCTTCATAGTCCATGAGGTGATGGTTGTTCCGTAAAGGTGGTGGGGTCTGAACCCCCTTAGGACCCCTTGGCACTTGAACTGCCTTATATGTCCCTTTTCTAAAGCTTCCCATCCAGAATCCGGATGGGTGTGGCAGATGCGTTAGGACAAGAACAACGAAATAACTGATTGTAATCGTTGGCAACATCCAGGAGCTTCCGTAGAATGCCGTGCGCCTGTCGCCTCTGAATACAGCATCTTGGTTGGCTACTACTAGAGTAAGAAGTGCCAGGACGATGGAAATCGAAATGCAGACGAGAGTTCTGAGAATATTGAAAGGCGTCCATCCTCTTCGTTTAGAGATGATGTGCATAATAGTTAAAATGAGCAGGACAATGCCAGCGCATGCAAAAGCATAAATATACTGATATTCATCACGTCAGCTACCTTAATATGGAAGGGGGGGTGA
Source organism: Daldinia loculata (assembly GCF_022478755.1). Taxonomy (NCBI): domain Eukaryota; kingdom Fungi; phylum Ascomycota; class Sordariomycetes; order Xylariales; family Hypoxylaceae; genus Daldinia; species Daldinia loculata. The sequence continues at coordinate 368,098 of NW_026054861.1, read as the reverse complement.
TACTGGTAAGGTAGAAAACAACTTACAACTAATCTAAACCTTTTGGCGACCGCTACCGCTGCTTCAGATTGCCAGAACTCGGGCTTGGGGCCATCCTCTTCCCCTTCAGCTGGATCAATTTCAAAAGCATTGTAGACAGCATTGAGCATCGTGTTCATCAAGTCTATCAGATCGTTTTGGTAATGAGCCAGCGTCGAATTATCCGGGTGGGAATCCTCTTTCCAGAATGAGTTGGGCATATCGGCAATGTGCTCCAGAGTTTCATTCACGGAATCCATCGTTTCAAGGACATCAGCGGGTTGGTATTTCTCAAGGAACGGTTGAATCACGCTCGCAAGCTTTTCGGAAACCTCTTCGGACGTCATGTCTACGAACTGGGTCTGAAGATTGACTACCTTTGAGAGAGCTGCGTTGGAAGTTTCGAGGATACGGGCCCAGACAATAAACTGGTTTGCGCCTTCAACAAGAAGGGTAAGGGCGATATGGAAGGGTAAATGCACCGCTGTCCTGTAAGATCATGGGTGTTAGAAAATGTCGAAAGGTTGATTGAAATATAGCGATATGCTTACCATAAGACTTGATGCCGTCTGGACATTGAATGTTCGTCATGCATCCAGTCGAAGTAAAGCTGGAAAATGATGTATATCAATGCAGTACCAGCGGCAACGAGACCGATGAGAGTCGAACCTTGGCATGTTAGTTATAGAAAAAGTACCTAAGTAGGGTAATAACACGTACTCCACATCGAGTAACTGGAATCCTTGAGGTAAGTATCTTTCACCAAGAGAGTAATACTCTTGGCCAGAATTATACAACCTGCCATGTACGTTAGCGGCGCTCTTGTTCAGGGGCGGGTAAGCATACCTTCTCCGAGAATGACTAGGGTGAGGAGGTTTAACCTCTCACCCAGATGTGTACCAAGGAATGTTAGAACATGGGACAACTGGGAGATGCGTAGGTGAAGAGCCATCTCGACACCACCACCAATATACCAGACGAGGAAAACACGACTCGTCTTGCCTAAGTTATACCTAAACGAGACACCGAAGTATATCGCAGCGGCGATGAAATGGAGAACGGCGGTGATGAACATAGCACGTTTGCCGTGGGCATACTTGCGAATCTGGAACGTGACCATCCCGTACTGCAAAGCAAGGACGAAACGAGAAACGGCAAGGAACAGCGACATCGCCCTAAATACTGATACAATCTGGTCGTTTGGGTCGAAGGCGGCTCCAATCTCGGCAAATCCTATCATGACCCCTAAGTGAATAGCCTTGCAGCAGCGTTCCCACACGCTGTCGGCAGTGAACCGTACGTCGTAGAGGGTAGTTAATAGCCATGTTGTCCATAAGAGACTAGACGCTGTGTGAGACGAAGTTCCGACGCACGAATTACCAAGCTTAACTTACACGATGTATCCGATAAAAGACAAGAACTTCGATATGTCCGAGATGTCATGTTTCTATGCCAATAATTAATACGGCAACGTGGTTTGGGATATATGAAAACTCACGCTAGTGAAGACATTCAGATTGGCTACAAACCACAAGTCGTAGAATAGCTAGTTAGGTCAAATGTCAATAATAGAAAACTAATGGGAGCACGGGCCTAGGCGAACCTCAAAATTTGTAGCTGAGTGAGTCTAGTATATGTTAGTCCTGCTCAAGCAGAAAAGACGTATGAGCCAAGAAAGCTCACCTTGAGGAATTTCGGTGTATGATGCCTCCCCTTTTCAGGACTTGACTCTTCCGTGTCATCGTAAGAGCGAGAGTGAGAATGGTGATGGTGATGCTGCGTAGGAATAACTCGGTGACCAGCGTCCTCGGCCTCCACCACTCGGGAACCCACTAACTGCAACCGTCGGCTGGCGTAGTCAAGATCGTGATGGGACATCTCGGAATTGCAACAAGCTTTTTTTGAGATCCTACTTAGCTAGTCGACGATCGTCTCCCACGATCGCAGAAGATAGGAATGCTGTGGATGCACAAACCAAGTCGAAGCCAAGAACGGCGGCTCTCCGCAAGTTATATGTTCAGGCCAACGACCCAGCTCTGCGCTGGTGCCCAGCCTATGGGGCAGTGTTCCGCCTGCGTCTCGCCCCATCCAAGTTGCGTATCCAGTTTTTTAGCATATATCCCTTGTAGGTATTATGCTGCGTTGTCGTCCTTATGCTTCAGTAAAGACTAGGGGCCTCATAAAAGAAAATTCTTCACACGGCTCATCAGAACCCATGCATAGCTACCTACATTATAACATTATACCTTAACACAACTAAGATATGCGCTCCAACAGCCATACACTAACACGAAGGAGGGAGTACATAGCAAGATTATCATAGCTGGCATATAGGGCTGATAGTTGGGCTCGGCAGAGCTTGGCTAAACCCATGTCCACGCATGTTTTCATGACAGGGGTTAGACGTTTCCGTGGTGATAGCTGGCGCCACCGGTTGGCCAATTCTGACATTGGTTAGCGTGAACTGACCTATCAACTCGAACCCGCAGGTTGCCTATTGTTGCACACGCAACATGAAGACTTCTTTAGGCAATACAACCATGTATTTGGGTATGAAAAAAAGGTTGAAAAGACATCGTCTACAGGCTGGCGTTTGATCCCACGAAAACCCCCTTGTCTGCTGATGCAAGCCGATGTGCCTCGTACAACCGAGGCGAACTCAGTCTATTTTGATTGGCGGTGTAGGACATTAGGGGCTGGCATATCTGCATGGCACTCTCATGTTCTTAAGATTATATTCATATGTATGTGTAGTACGGGATTTGCCATTTTAACCTAACGACTCAACTTCATTATCTACCAATAACCATCTGTGCGAATCCATGGTTTCTCGGATATGAATTCATGACAGACTCCCATTATTGGATGGCAAGAGAGAAGGCATCCAAGGCAGAACGTAACCAATGACTGTTCTTCAACCAGCGCTCGAGAATCGACCATACGGATTCGAAGTGATATCGTATCAAGAATTGCATGCCATTAAAAGACTGACGGGCGCGCCGAATCCTGCGACATCTCCATCTTATTGGCCTGTCAACTCAACCATAAGCTGGGCAGTGCGGATCATCGCAGTATGTGTCTTTGGCAAAGATCGGCAGCGCTACTTCGAGTTTTGCGCATGGCTTCTGTCTCTTCTTAGCTTTGTCGCATAACTCGATTTCGTACTTCCATTCGCCGGTGCTCTCTTCAACGAACCGGCATCCGCACATATAGAAAAGGTCGTGACTCTTGCACATGTTGACTTTGGTTAATTCGAGTGGCAATGGTGATTTTACTTCGACTCTTTGGAGTAAGTTGATGTTGACTCGTACTCGGTCTTCCTTTATTACTTAGGCTAAACTCGTGGGAGGTGTCTACTAATGATGGTTATGAATGCATCAGTTAACGTCTTGAGAAAGAAGAAGGGTCTGTTTCGGCATGTATGTATGATCTAAAAGCTTTCCACAAAGAACATTCTCGCTTTGTACTGTTCGGAATACTAAGCCACTTAGTCACAAAGTTGACGAAGCGTGAAGTCAATTTCACTCTAGTTTCACTAACATCACTGACATGCAGTCACAAACTCTATAGACGGTGGGGATTAGGATATAAAGGACATGCAGCTAGTACTTTAAATATCTAAAAAACAATGAGAAGATCTCTCACTTGCTTAGGCCATAGCTACCTAATAATAGCCTCAGCAGTTGAACACCACCTATATAAGTCAGAGTAAATTTAGTCATCTGAAACATCTCATAATAGAATATAAAGACAATCATAACCTAAACAACTTTTTATTGTACAGCCGACACGTGAGCCCCGAGTGACTAAAATGTCTTTGTATCATGCTCTTTTCAATGCCATTTCCGGGACAATCTTCAGGGTAATTGAATCCTTTATGGTTCTAGATATAAGTAAAGACGTATACTAAATTAGTAAGTTAGCTTAGTTCATAGAAAGTCGCGGGTATCATCTCAAGAGAGAAAAATTGCTATCTTTTTTATTGCTATTTAACATATTCAACGCTCAACATGTGTCGTGAGACTACAGTAAACTTAACGTGCGGCTGTAAGTTGAGGTCGGACTCCATCGGCTGCGCCTACGATGAAGGACGAACCTGTAAAAGCTGTGGGAGGCTTATAATATCTTCCGGGGTATTCAGAGAAGGACAAGGAGCAATCGCGGGAAATCTACTGCCAACTCGTTGATTTTCGACGATCCAACTCTAACACATTCATCTTTGAAAATATCATTAACTATATTAGAAAGGCCTGGGCTAGATTAGGTACCTAGGGGCGCCCGGATAGAATATTTCATAGGTTCTATATAATTATCTATATACAGCTAGTTATCTAAATAAACATAATAAAAAGGTATACCATAATATATTACAATAGGAGGCTTCCTAGTAATACTGATCCCAAGAGGGCGAGGCCTACGCTAACCTTCGTTCCCGCATTGCCGTGAGTATCATTGCTAGAAGTGTTCCCCTGTGAATCTTCGTTTCCACTTCCACTACTATTACCACTACCACTACCACTGCCACTGCCACTGCCAACGCTGCTGTTGCCCCCTGAGGTCTGCTCTCCCGCAGGCAGGATGCTTACCAAGGCACTTAACATGTTCATCTGCTGAGCTGCCCCTGTATTGCCATCGAAATTGCCAGTACTCCAGACGAATCCACATAGTCGACCGTTGCTACCCCCCGTGCACTCGGCCGCGGCCTTCTTAGCGCTTGACTTGAGACTAGGCTGAATCTTGCTAGCGGTGTGCGGCGCAACTTGCATGGTCGACGCGAGCGCCCTGTGCAGTATTCCCTTGAAGAAGTACATGTCCGAGGTACAAGATTTCTCTTCTTCGCACGCGATCTCGGTCGCGACGCCATCCGGAAAGAAGAGCTCGAGAGTTCGATCGACAAGGCCGTCCACGCGTGTTCTCCAGGTATCGTTTCCGGTCTATATCCTGTTAGTGTCTAAGGATAACATATACCTGGGAAAAGGATGAATGAATTAGGTAGGTAAGGTAAGGTACTTACAAGATTATACATGAACGCGGAGCCCTCCAGGAGATACGCAGCATTCAATGAGAATTGCAACTTGTTAATATCCTTGCAGTCATCCACATGTGCCCCATCGTAGACATTGAAGTTTTTGGTGATAAATCCGATACGCGTGAGTATGTCGTATGTAGAAGCGGCTGCATCCGCATAGGATTGTTCACCAGTCAAATGTGCCAATTTGGCAGCCAGATTTAGGTATATAATGTTCGAAGAAGCTAGGATCAAGTTAGTGAACGGAGTCCAGATCATAGGGGATACGGCAGAAAACTGCTAATATGACAGGGCCACCAACAGTCAATATAATTATAGCCCTGATTTATCGCGTATAACTGCCACCTCAAGGCCCCAGCGCAGCCACCTTCTTCGACTCGTCTATCCTCGCTGCTTAAGTTGTCGAAGACGTTCTTAGCCAGCGTAAACCACTGTGGAGAGTCTTTCTCTAATTGCAAGCCGGTTTCGTTAGCCGTGACAGCGGACAGAGCCCATACGCCTTGATCCGAGTTGGCCATTGTCGCGGACCAATTTGCAGGGAGGAAGTCGTCATTCGACCCAACCTGCCATTGGATACCACGCGAGATAGTTTCGTCGTACTTGGACTCTCCGGAGCGAACTTTGTAGTCCAGCAGAGTGTCCCATAGAACACCTCCCGTCCACCAACCAATATTTCCGTCGGCAACCCCAGGCAAAACGCCAGGAATATTACCTGGTTTTTCGCCATCATAGAATCCCATGAGATCCTCCGCTACGAGAGCTGCTGCCGCCTTGATAGAGTCTGGTGACTCGTGTGAGCTGTGAATAGGTATTTATTCGGGAAAGGCATCCTCTCGCCGGGGGTACTAACCTGTATTTTCGACGTCAACTGTCAAACCCGCAAGCGCGCCATGGGCGGCCAGAAACCAGACAAGTATATTAGATACGGTCCTTGCCATTTTTTGATGCTATAAGATATGCCAATTGCGCAAATACCTAGGGCTGATACTCACGGCACGGCTAATAGGCTGTTCCAAACGAACGAATGCCAACTATTGCTGGATCAGGACTATGATGATGATAACCAAGGTAAAATAAATGCAGCCATCCTTTTCTATCGATGGCACTGCGCCTTAGATATATATGTATCCATGTATTAGCTGAAAGTCGGAAATTACCCCTATGCGCTTATAACCATGGCTACCTAAAGGCTAAGAACATACTATATTAATATATTTACTTAAGCGGTATAAGAGCTTAGCACAATACCTAACTTCCTACGGCATTGACCAATTAGAATCTAGGAGCTACCTGATATAGGAATTAGTAGTATCGAGTATTTACCGCATAGTACGCTTTCGAGTCTCGACCCAGTCAGCCCTACCAACAACCCTTACACGGGATCGCTTCACGATACAAACCCGAAGATCTTGGCAATCTTGGCACTAGGCTCCAGTCCCATAATTTACAGGGCGAGAATACAACTGGAACGAAGACGGGATGATTTGTATGAAATTTGTAGTATCACGAGAATGTTTGAAGATGGTCATATCGCCCTAAGGGTATCAATAAATATATACTACCAGACCTACCGAGCCTTGACCTTCCTGATGACAACCTTCCCACCATCTAGTTCCCACCCGACACCGTCCTCTGCCGTGAGGCTTCCCCATTTAGAGTCTGCGCATGACTCCAAAAAGTCCAGGTCCACGCTCAAATACGCCCTCCCGAAGCACTTGAGTAGGTGTTTCCGCATGCCTTCATCAGCGTATTCGAGTAGCTTCGCCTTGTGCCCATCAACCCTTCTCTTCAGGCGATTAAATTCTATATAGTTGTCGTGTGCTAGCGCATCGAGAACCATGTCAACCTTTGCGTCCCTCAGCCGATACTTGTGTCGCACGGCAAACGCCTCGGCTAAGTTGTTTCTCCTACACGCCGTGTCAAGGACAAGATAACCAACCACTTCGCTCATCTCGACCGACGTCATGCTATGCAGCGGCTGGATTCGGCGCAGTAGGTGAAGGATGGCTGGATGATATGATTCAGGATGCCTGACCAAAACAGAAAGTCGAATACAAAAGAGGTACACTTGAATAGCAAAGTCGTCGACACGCTTAGAGGCTACGATGCCCTCTCGTAACTTCCTCATCGCTGACAAGACATCGGATAAACCTTTCGTATTACTCGGTATGGTAGCTGGTGCTATTGAAAGTCGATTCGAAACTAGAGAGGAGGAACTAGGGATAACCTTCGCGATGGGATTGTCGTGCTTAGAGATAGACGAGAGCTCTAACGATGCGAAGCGGCGGAGGAGTTCATCACGTTCGCCGGCATCAGAGCAAAAGGTCATGTAGCGTTCGACAATCTTGGTGTAGTAACGTTCTTGAGTCTTAAAATCGAGCAATCTGCCAGTGTTTTGTTAGAGTTGCGTTAATCTTTTATTCTTTTATTCTTGAATAGACCAAGACCATGAAATAGATTAATCACCAACCTACTATCACCTTTGGACGGCAAACCCATCGACTCTAGCGGGTCCAAATCCACCGGTTTAAGACGACTCCATGGTGCAGAAGGTGTTCTGCTTCCTCGGGCGCCCCCGCGTCCGCGCATTTTAGGTCATGTCAAGTAACAGCCAAAGCGAATGGTAGAACGAAAGACACACGTCCAGGACAAAATGTCCTGAGAAGTTGACAAGTTTAAGATTAGTTTGGGGTTGGTTTTATTAGAGTCAATTGTTAAAACGTTGAAATAGTAAAAGGCTAAAATGATTCGATGAAGCAACTGCGATAAGGCGATAAAAGGATTAGCGGGGTGATGACATATTTTAGGTACATTGGGTACCTCACACTTGAGGTACCTGGCTGGCTTATCTGCTTATCTGCTTATCTGCTTATCTGCTTATCTGCTTATCTGCTTATCTGCTTATCTGCTTATCTGCTTCTACGGCTTCTACGCTTCTACGCTTCTACGCTTCCCAATAGGTTCAAGATCTCTCCAGGTTTGATATTCCAAGGGCATATATCTTAAATATTCCTCAGAAAGAGCAATATCATGTCGACAACTTTTGCTAGGATTCTATTTTCCAAGCTAAACAATGCATTTTACTATTAACAATCCGAATTTAACTTGATCAGTCATAACTCTCTCCCAATGAATTGCTCTGGGGTTCTTCATATTCATACAAAATCACAAAGACCTTGAGAACAATTGATTGACTATATCCAGATCGTAATTCTTCGAAAATATAATAACTAACATTGAGGAAGTGTCACGAGGTGGAACGAAACAGTATGGAATCAACTTCGTTGTTCCGCAAGGAACTCTAAACTATCTATGAAGGTCTTTCGTCTATACATACTGAACAGTTCCTTTGTTCTAGATGTCTCATCTAGAATCCTGACAGGAATTCATTGTACAATAGGGCTATTAAACAATCCTTTTGTTTGTGAAAGCTGGCCAAGAAGTTAAATATCTGGTCGTTCGAAGTCGAATTTATTTCTGCGTCTCTATATTCGACTAACCCAATAACCCAATCTCGACGATATATCACTACGGACGCCTATTAAACTAATCAACTCATCCGAAAGGAACAGGGTACCCACTTGAAAGGAATCTTGAAATAATGGGAAATCCAGAACCCTTACCCTACAGGGGGAGAAGGATCGCATTTAACCATAGGGCGAGTTCTAGCTTGTTCGAGTGGCCCAGGCGACAATTCCTAGGCAGATCAAGAAAAGACAGAATAATGAAATTTAGAATGGCTAATGCGGGAAATCTAACCACCGTAGGTGTCGAATTTGAGTTTCTGCTCGCCGTGAAAACAGCGGAGGGGGGCCCAGATCCGCATCCGGAAGAGAATCGATGGCTGGCACGCAGAATGGCATCCTTCCCCGAGACCAGTGCCGAGTTCAAAATTACCGTTCGTAATGAGATAGTTGATGTACTTAGGGATAACAGAGTGCTGGCAGTGAAATCTCGGAATGATAACGACCTTGCGGATAAATTCGAACCCACCACCGAATTCGGCTGGACATCTAGCAAGGAAAGAGATGTAATTGGAAATGCTACTAACCTCGAGCCATGGATAGGCGTATATACATGGGATTACACTAAAGAAAACTTCGAGAATTACCATATTGGCGCTAACCATTGGGTAGAACAGTTCGCGGATTTCCATGATAAAAATTCACTGAAGTTATATCATACTTTGGATAGGGATATAGATCATATTCAAGAAAGGAATCTCCGGGTTGAGCATAGGGGAAGGGGTCGCCCAAGACCAGCACGATTCACAGACGCACGAGACACATTTAAAAAATATGCTAAGGTTCGAACGGCAGAAGCCTTAAGGGAGTATGAGAAACGGGTGTCGGGGGAGATCGACCCAAATTCTGTTGATATCCCCGGAGCTATCCCTTTCTATAGAGCTTGGACGTGCGGTCAAGATGTAACTATAAAACCAGACAACCTTCCGGATGATGAATGTATGCGTCTTTATCGGGTTCCGGCGGACTCGGTCTCTGTTCCCGAATCGTTCCTATCATTAGACGGAGATGGGAACCCAGTCTTAGACAAAGATGGATACAAAATCTTGACCCGGAACCCCCTGAAACTTTATGCTTGGTTTCAGGGAGAACTGCGGACATCCATTCTGGATTATAACCACCGGGACACTATTCCTGCTATTCGAAGGGCTGTAAGTATCATCCCCGAGTCTAATGCAACTCATATTTTCCACATTTATTTTTAACCTAAGATGACTGACCCCCAATTATTACATAGTGCGATGCTCTCCGAGGGGCTTTCTGTATTCATAAACCAATGTCGGCCATAAAGACTGGCCTCCATATCCACTTCGGACAGGAGAAGGGATGGACATTATTACATCTTAAGAAGGTAAGTTGGAACATTTGCTTTGTACATTCAACACATTACCTTACTATAAATGAGCCAGGATATCAGGAGGCCACCGAATAGTAGTCGATAAAGCCTCATAACGTTTCATTCTAGTTATATGATATATGATAAACCGACGCTAACTTCATAATATAGTTCTCGACACTCTGGCTTATTCTTGAGGAAGATCTGGAAAAACTTCACCGACGCGATCGGTCTGACGGATCCAACACTTACTGTTTATCTAACCGGGATAATTGCCCAATCAGCACAGCGGTGCGGGGTGGCAACAAGAACTGCTTGTCAACCATCGAAGACACAGACCCGGATGCTTACAAGAGCAATATGAGTCAGATGAATAAGCATGTGCCATTTACACCATCTTCAACGGATACGTATAACGTCATTGCGCACACCCGAGAAATAATCAATGAGGTTTGGAAGTACCAAAGTATCACAGAGTTAAGTGAAGGCATGTCTGGCGATACAGGTTTTCTTTATGTAAAATTCAAGATTTATGGTAACGTTGTATCATTTATGAAAGAGAAGGAAACAGGGACGTTAGAGATAAGGCTCATGCAGGGGACGTTAGACGCCTACCACATAGAGTAAGTCATATTCCCGCTCCAGTCCCTATAAAACTGAACTAACTCACCGTTTCACAGGCGCTGGATGAAGATATGCGAACGTATCATCATGTATTGTCGAGACACGCCAGATGTACAATTTTACAACGGAATACATAGACTACTCAGCCATTCGGCACCCCTAGAGGAAATAATTGGCTTTCCTGGAGAATACCTACAGTGGTTTCGAGACCAGCAGGGAAACTTGGGATATTTTGAATACCCTGATCATAATAGGGTGAATGTATGTAACATCTGATGTCCCCCTTCTATCCCCCATAACCCGTCTCGATTTGCTAAATTCCCCCAAACCCATTAATCAAAATACCGATCGCTAACTTATTGCTATAGTGGGATGACCCTTTCATGGCTCCCGGTTTTGGAGCCACTCATGCACCTGAAACTTAACTTCGGGGAGGACGGCAGCTTATTGAGCTTCTATAGCCTCAGAGACGTTCGAATCTGAGGACTACCGAGAATGCATAGTAGGTTGAAAAATGTTAATTTGGTGAGTAATTTACCCCCTAGCATTCTTTCTCGGAACGTAGTTCTCGTAAAGGGGTTCGGCATACGGTTCGGGGCCGTCCGAGGAAAGCGATGTTTTTCCTCTTACTATTTGACTATTTCGGCTGTTCAATTTTCATTAGCTCGTAGTTTCATAAGAGTAATAAAAATTTTGTTTATTGTGATACGAGGAGAAGGTTTTATCGTATCTATGTGTCTGTTTAGGGATGAGAATCCTATATCATGTGTTATGGTAGATGGCAGTTAAGTAAATAATGGGGAAGAAGCCGCTTCAAAAACAGCTTGTAAGAAATTCCCCGCCGAGCTTCACATTTTGCTAGAAACAGCTATGCTGATTAATGGTCGTAGCGTTTGTTACGTCTAAACAATTGATCGCGCACGAATAGATATCACAATATTTCACCTGCTTTAACTCTGTATGAGTATTGATGGTACATACATAAATAAAACCATCTGGCCATAGGCCAAGCCGACTCAATTGCTTTACCTCTTACACACATAGCCGGGGTATATTTTCCACCTCAAACCTTCAACCACAAGCTCAGCACGCCCTTCGCATACTCGACGATCTCATCACCACCGAGCTTCGACTCGCCGTAGAGACGGTCAACAAAGGTAATGGGGACTTCGGCAACACTGAAGCCCATGGCCTTGGCGCGCACCATCATCTCCATCTGGAAGGTGTAGCCCTTGCTTTCGGTACTCTCGATGACCTTCTGCAGGACGGACTTCTTGTAGAGGCGGAAACTGCCGGTCAGGTCACTGACGCCGGGGCGCAGGACGGTATCGGCGAACAGGTTGGCGCCGCGGCTAACAAACTTGCGCTTGAGGTCCCAGCCGTACACACCGCCGTTGCCCGCGTACCGGGTCCCTGTAACAATGTCGAAGTTGCCGGCCCGTTGGCGCGCGATCATCTGCGGGATGAACTTGGGGTGGTGGCTGAAGTCGGCGTCCATGATGATGACGAAGTTGCCCGTCACAAACTGCAGCCCGTGTACGTATGCGGTTCCCAGCCCGAGCTTACCCGATCGCGCCTTTAGCACTACGTGCGGCGAGTAGGCCTTGACCAGCTGTTCCGCTACGACCTGCGTTCCGTCGGGTGAGCCGTCGTCGACGACGATGAGTTCCCAGTCGAGGTTGCTATACCGCAGTTAGCTCCTAATCATACCCAAGGAGTGAATAAGAAGGGGAGAAGGGGAGATGACGTACTTCTCGGTAAAGGTGCGGTTGAGGAGCCAGGTAATGATGGGTAGGTTGCGGCGTTCGTTGTACGTCGGCAGGATAACCGAGTACTTGTCCTTAGTTGCGGTCGCTTTTGTCGGAGCCATTGTGATTGCGACCTTGATTATTCGGGATATAAAGGGTTAAAAATAAGAGGAATGGAATTGTAATTAGTATAACTAGGTAGAAAGTAAAGTAAAGTTACAGATACAGGGCAAAGGAGCGGACTGAAGTTGGGCAATGTGAAGTTGGAATTCGGCGCGTAGCTTCGATAATTGGGTTAAGGAACAATTGAGGGCGCAGCTCATCCCAAAGTTATCCTGGACCATCAGCCCAAAGTCTAACCTGATTTGGCAAAGGTTTAAACCTTGGATCCAACAGCCTGATTGGTTACAATTGACAGGGGAGTTTACAGCCTAAGCGCAAGATTTGATTGGTTAAATTTTAAGGTCTTACATTAGATTCAATTCAACTTAATTTAATTCAATTTAATTACAAAATATGAGGCATTTTATCCACGAAATAATAAAAAAATAAGGATTAATTCGTAATTGCATTGTGTTACGTATAAAAAGGTATTTAAACACTTAAATATATACGATACGTAATATAAATAGTTTTAATGTTTATGCGATATTTATTATTTAATTAACAATTTAATTAACACGTGACATGGTTTATATAATTTGTTATATTTAAAGTTTTTTTTTTAAAAAAATAAAATAAATTAATTAATTATTAATTAATCGATTATCGATTAATAATTAATTTTAATAAATTTTATTAAATTTTAAAACGGTATATAAAATATATATTTATACATAATTATATAATATTAATGAAATAATAATTGAATTTTAAGTGCGCTAATATTATTACGGTGGAATGAAGGTTTACACTTGCCTTATTAAGTTAGACTTTGGGCTGATGGTCCAGGATAATTTTGGGGTGAGGTGTAAATTCGGAACAATTGACAAGGGACAATTAACAATTGAACACGGTGCGACGTGCCGCTGCTTGTTCTTAATTGATGAAAGATCTGGGGCGTGGGGCCATACTACGGATCCGTACAGATTTGATGACTCAGCACAATTTAGCCCCTTTTTGGCTTTCGTTACCCCTTTTCATTTTTGACATTGTGTAAAATGGATTGATAAGATTTAAGTTTACACCAAAGCCATTTTTTTATTTTACATAGCCACATAATTACTGTTAAATAGCCGATACGTATAATTAAATGATAATTAAAACAATATTAATGTAATTATTAATAATTTAATTGTTTATTATTAAAGTTATAAAAACGTTTAAAATATAAATAATTATAAAAAAATTAAAGTTTTTAAATTATTTAATAAAATTAATTAATTTAACATACTTTTTTAAATATAACCGTAAAATTAATCTAGTTTAAATAACTTTATTTTTTAAATTATTAATAATTTAATTTTATTTTTTTTAACGTTTTATATATTTTTAATTTTTATTAACACGTATTTTTTATTTTAAAGTTATTTTTTTATTTAATTTTTGTAATTTTTTTATTTATAATTGTTCCGTAATATCTGTTAATTTTATTTAATTTTTAAATTTTTTGTATAATTTTTTAAATAACGTTTTTATAAATTTATTTATAATTATATTTTTTAATTTAACATAATTTACTTTTATATAATTTTTTTTAACCTTTTATTATAATTAATAATTATATATATTAACATATTTAAATTTTATTTTTAATTTTTTAATATTTTTATTAATTAATTTAATTATTTATTTATTATTATAATTAATTATAATTATAAATTAATTTAAATTAATTTTAAAATTTTAAATTAATTGTATAATAAATATAACTTTTTTTGTTATTTATAATAACGTTAATAATTTAATTTTTATTATAAATATAATTATTATATTTTATTTATTTATTTTTTAATTTATTATGTTTTTAAATAATTTTATTATATATATTTAAAAACTTTTTTAATTGTTAATATTATTAATAAATAAAATATTATTAATAATTTTAAAAAAATTATTACCATTTAATTATAACACATATGTTTATATATATTTAAAGTAATATAATATATAATTAATTACCTTATAATATTTTAAGTTAAAATTATTATTAAATTTTAATAATTTTAAAGTTGTAAAAATAATGTTAAAACGTGTAATCACCATTACATATAAAATAAATTTTATTTTTTATTAATAATAATAATTAAACTTTTTTAAAACTATTTTATTATACGGTAATAATTTTTTTTTTATTATTGGTATTATAAAAATTTATGTTAAAGATTTTATAAAATTAATTATTTTATTAATATATAAAAATTAATTTAATTAAATTAATTACTTTTTATAATTTTTTATTATTTTAATATTTAAAAACTATTATAATTTATTACTTTTAATAAATTAATATTATTATTTTAAATTTTATGTAAGTTAATTTATTTATAATTCTTTTAATTTAAAATATGTAATTATTATATTATTAACGTAAATAAATAATAATATTCCGTTATTTATAAATATATATAATTTTTAAAATATTAATTTAAAATTTAAATTTTTTAACGTTATTATAAATTTTTATTATTAAAGTAAAAGTAACTTTTTTAAATTATATAATGTTTTAATTAATTTTAATATATTATTTAATTATTAATAACTTTAAAACATTTTTATAAATATGTTTTTTTTAAATTTAACGTTAATAAAAACATTTATTATGTTATATTATATTAATTTAAAATTAAATCTTACAATTATTATTATTAAAGTTTTAAAAAACTTTTTTATTAATATTAAAACGTATGTTTTTTTAATATTTAAAACTTATTGGTTATTTTTAATTATTAATTTTATTTTATATTTTTATAAATATTTATATTTATTAAATTTATATATATATATTTATATATAATTAAAGATTTATTGTTTATAATATTTTAAATTAATTTTTAAGATTTTTTTCCACGTTTTTATTTAACGGTAATTTTTTAAATACATCTTTTTTATTTTTTTAAATATTATTTTATATAAGTGATTTTTAAGGTTATTATACCTTTTAAAAGGTTTTAAAAGGTTTTTTTAATGTATTTTTTTAAGTTTATTTTTTTATTAATAGTTAATTTTAAATTGTTTTATTTAAATAATTAAATTATGTTAAAATAATTTGCAAAAAAGTTAAATTTCCGTTATTTTATTAATCGTTTATTTTTTATATGTTTTTTTTTAATTATTTAATTTATTTACATTAAATGTAATTTGTTAAATTTTAATTTATAAGATTTATATTTTTAGTAAAATATTAAAATTAATTAACGTTTTAAATTATATTATTATTATAAATAAAACTGTAAGTAATAATATATTTAAAATTGGTAAAAAAGCAAATTTTGCGGTTATATAAAAATAATTAATTTTTAACGATATATTTATTACTTTAAATTTTTTTAATATATTATTTATTTATAACTTTAAATTTAACGTTAATATATTTATATTTTTAATTTATTTAAATTTATTATTATTTATATTATTATTTATAATTAAGTTAATTTTTGGTTAAAAATTTTGGATAAATTATAATATTTAACGGTATTATTTAATATTTATATATATAAAATTATTATGTAATCTTTTTCTTAATTTTATAAAATTTTTGTTAAATAAGTTATTTTTATTAAAAATAACGTTTTAAATTTTTATTATTTTATTAATATAAAGATTTTATATTTTATAAATATTTATTAAAATGTAATTTATAAGATAATTTATTTAAATTTTTAAGTTTAAACGTTATTTTTTATTAGTTTTTTTTAATATGTTAATTATTAAAATATAAATTTTATAATTATATATTTGTAAATAAATTTATTAAAATTTTTTTTTTTAAATTATAATTCCGTTATTTATTATTATAAAAATATAAAAACGGTTATATGGTATACGTTAATTATACTTATATTAAAATATATGATTATATAAATACATAATAACTTTGTAAATTTTAAGTTATAAAAAATAAAGTAATTTTATATGTGATTTTATTACATATATTTTATCTTTTATTATATTTTTTAAATGTTTAATAATATTATTTTATACTTAAATATAATTTGTTAAAAGTTTTAATTTTATATATTAACTTTTAAAAAAATTTTTAATTACCGATTTAATTTAAATAATTTCTTAATTTAACTTTTATATGTATAATATTATATCGTATTAAATTTTTAATAGTTTTATAAAGTTTTTAAATATTATAATTATTGTTTTAAATTTTTTATTATTTAAGTAATAATTAAAAATTATTTTAATTTAATAATTTATAATTAATATTAAATTTATAATATTGTTATTAAATGTTTTTAAAAAATAAAAATTTAATGTTAATTTTATCTTAAAAAATTTATTAATACGCCGTAATATACGTTTTATTTATTATTTAATTTTTATTATCCCGTATACTTTATATTTAATAATAATAAATCTTTTAATATATATTTTTTCATTAACGTTTATAAAATGTTTTAAAATTTAAAAACTTAAGTGGTTTAATTTATAATATTATTTTAAAATATTAATTATATTTGGTAATTTTATAAGTTTTAAATTTAAATCGTTACAGTATACATAAAAAATAATTTTAAAAACTTTATAAAATATATTTTTAAAAATAAATTAATTGTAATAATTAACAAATTTAATAATAATAATATTATTTAAATACTTTAAATAAATAGGTTTATATTAATTATTTTATTAATAATCTTACCTTTTTAATAACTTTAATAATATAAAATTATAAATAAAATTTTTATAATAAATAATGTTTATTAATTATATTTATATATACTTTTTTAAATATATAATATATATATTAACATTATTATAACTTATTATTTTAATTCGTTTTTTTTTGGCAATTATATAATTATTTAAAAATACAATTTTAAAGTTAAAAAATTAAAAAATTTAATTAAATACATATATAATAATTTTTAAATTTAATATTATTAAATTTTTTAAAAAATATTAATTTACATTAAATAAAACATTTAATATTAATATTACAAAAAAAACGCCGATTTATAAACTTGTTATTTGGTAGCTTAATTAATTATTTTTTTTTTTAATATTTTAACATTATTTTTTTTTTTAATACTTTTATTTTAACTATTAAATTTAAAATATATTTAAAAATTATTTCCATTAATTTAAAAATTATTAAATTATTTTTAAAAATTATAAATTATTTTAACTTAAAAATATAATAATATTTTATTATATTGTAATAATTTTAATAAATTTTACATTTCCTTTTATTTTATAAAATATGTTATTATTTAATTAATTATTAAAGATTAATATTAACTTTTTTTTATTTATTTAAACTACTTTTTTTTTTTTTAAAATGTTTAAACAATTATAAAAACTTTTTTTAACGCTTTAAATTAATTTTTAAATTTATGTTTTTACTTTTATTAATATTATAAATTAGTTTAAAAATGTTTTTATATATTTTACTTTTATATTTAATACTTTTAAAAATTTAAATATACCTTTATAACATTATTATTACTTTATTATATAATAATATTTTACCGTAAATTTTATTTTAAAAAATTATATTTTATATAATTATTTATTTTAATATTATAGGTTTTAAAACTTATACCAATATATAAAATCACTTTTAAAAATTTTTAATAATAATTAATTTTTACCGTTTTATCCGTAAAAAAATAATCTTTTAATTAATTATTTAAATCTTTTAATTTTTAAATACCTTTATAAAAAATGTTATTATTTTTACGTATTTTTTTTAAATCTTATATTTTAAAACGTAAATATTTAAATAATTTTTAAAAATATTATACGTATTATAAAATAAATTATAAATTTTTACAATAATTTTAACATATTTTTTTAATATAATCTTTATAATAAATTATTTAAACTTAATTATTTTATCTTTTTAATTATTAAATAAATTTAACAGTTTAATATAAAAAATATAATTTTTAAAATATTATTTACAACTTTAATTAATTATTTTATTTATTAATTAAAATAATTTAATAAAATTATTAATAAAAATTAACAACTTTATATTTTATACGGTTATATTTAATAAATTTACCTTTATTAACATTTTTAATAATTATTAATTTAAAATTTAATTTAACAATTTTTTATCGTAATTATTTAAGTTAAATATTTTTAAAATAATTAAAAAATTATAAATTAAATTGCCATTTTTATCAATATTATTAAAATTAATTTAATTTTAAAACTTATAACTTTTTATTAAATTAATAAATTATTTATTCTAAATTTTTTAATTATTAAAAAAAGTTAATTTAAACTTTTTTACAAATATAATAATATTTATAATAAATATTATTTTATTAATAATTTTATTAAAATTTATTATAATAAAATATATATACAATTAAATAACATTAATTAAAATTATATCTTTAAAACTTTTACATTTAAACGTATAAAACTTTTAATTATTAAACAATTAATATACACAATTAAGTAATAATTAAAACAATATTAATATAATTATTAATAATTTAATTGTTTATTATTAAAATTGTGAAAACGTTTAAAATACAGGTAATTACAGGGAAATCAGAATTTTCAGGTTACCTGACAGGGCTGACTAATCTGACAGTTACCTATGCTAAGTATCCCTCTAAACTTTA
Organism: Daldinia loculata; assembly: GCF_022478755.1. Classification (NCBI taxonomy): domain Eukaryota; kingdom Fungi; phylum Ascomycota; class Sordariomycetes; order Xylariales; family Hypoxylaceae; genus Daldinia; species Daldinia loculata. The sequence continues at coordinate 349,064 of NW_026054861.1, read as the reverse complement.
ACACACATTATATCTCTGAGCTATCTTGCGTAATTAATTGAAGGAATAAAGAAAGCAAGACATAAACCTCGTCAACATGGTATCTACAGTAAGCATACGATAATTACACCATCTGGTATCCTTCGTGTATCCTAGTCGATAAACGTTTCCTCGACTTTCTAAACAATATTTAGTAAATACCGTCCCCATTTTATCATGTCGAATTTTCAACCCCGGAGAAGGCATACTTATCGCTTTCACCAAGCTAACAAATTACGTCCTATCCAAGATGTATGACTTTATACGGGACTTATGTCCTTCTTCTCCCTCGTGCTGGCCCGGGTATCAGTGGTTTGGGTTTGCCCCATACTCCGCCAGCTCTTTAGACTGCTGAAGCTGAACGTGTGGGGGAATTTACGGCCACCCTCCTCGCTACCTTGAGAGAACGCACCTCTCACGACGGCAGCATCCTCGAGTAATCTGAAGTGACGCTTAGCCAACTTCCAGAGTTCCACGCCAACAACGAACACAATGGTCGCGACGACAACAAGACTCCATTCCCAACTGATACCAACGTGCTTGAAGACGTTGGTATTTATTGTGGGAATGTATACAACGGGAAACACGCTAACAGCGCCCACGACCACCGCCCAGAACAAGAACTTATTCTCGTAGACGTCCTTAAAGAGCGGGAACTTGGAGCTGTCATTTGGGTTGAGACGGAACATAGACCGGCGAATGTCCTTGAACTCCCAGGCGCTAATAAGGATCAGCCACGTCAGCTCCGCGAACACGGTAGCTCGCGCCCGGAACACAGGTTCGCAAATCCCGTCCTCGCCATACTCTCTGTTGCAATTTACGCCTAGCTGCCCACCGTTCACTCCGTAGATGACGATGACAAATGACATAAGTGACAGAGTGCCCATTAGCAATCCGTAAACAAGCATATCGACCAGGATCTGGTTCGTGAATACACCTCGCTTCCTATCGTGCGGAGGTTTACGCATCACTTCACGAGAAGCAGGCTCACGACCGAGGCCGAAGGCGGGGAACGACGAAGTCACCATATTGATCCAAAGGATTTCGAGAGGCGAGATGGGGAATACCGAAAGACCTGACTCGTCCTGGAATCCGAGACCGCATATCAAAAGAATAACTTCTCCCACGTTCGAGGTAAGTAGATGTAGGATGAATTTCTGGATGTTGTCGAACATTCGACGACCCTCGCGGATGGCAGCGACGATGGAATTGAATTTATCGTCGGTCAGCACGATTTTGGCCGCAGACTTGGCTACATCAGACCCCGAGCCCATTGCGATACCAACATCAGCCCGGGATAGCGACGGGGCATCATTGACACCGTCGCCGGTCATAGCCATAAAAGCAGATCGTCGGCGGAGAGCCTCAATCATACGGGTCTTTGTGTCCGGAGCACAACGTGCAAGAACAAGTGGTAATTCCGGTAAGGCATCGATCTCGGCATCAGAAAGTTTATCAAAGTCACTTGCCTTCTGCACAATCGCGCTGGCAATTTCAGGGCCGAGAACACCTAGATTTCTGGGGATAATACCCACTTCCTTAGCAATCGCTTCGGCCGTAGCAGGATGGTCGCCCGTCAACATGTGTACCTGCGACGTAGTAGGTTAGTACCTAGCTATTACACCTCAAGAGGCGCGTTAACAAGTATAAAAAGACTTACCTTGATACCAGCAGTAGCACATTCGGCGATCGCCGGCGTCGTCTCTTTCCGTGGTGGATCATAAATCCCCGCGAGTCCCAGGAGTGTAAGGCCACTCTCCACTTTCTTTCGCAGATTATCGTCCCCTTCATGATTTTCAGCTGTAGTCTTTTCCTGATATTTCCCTTCCCACGGTCGAGAAGCGATGGCGAGGACACGCTGCCCCTGGCTAGCAAAGACGTCCATCTGTTTTAGAATTCGCTCCTTGTACTCCTCAGTCATTGGCTCTTGGGAGTCTTCAATACCGACGGTAGAGCAAAGGTCAAGGACTCGCTCGACGGCGCCCTTGGTGAACACCATACTATGATCAAGGTGTGGACTATTGTAGACAACAGACATACGCTTGATACTACTGTCAAAAGGAAATTCGGCAACTTGCTTCCAACCCTCTGCCTCCAAGATCTTCTTCCCTTTCTGAAAACGATACGCAAATACTTGTAGGGCAATCTCGGTCGGTTCACCAGTAACTTGCCATTCGGGACGACCATCGCTAGGTTCTAGTTCGTGCCTAACTGTAGCAAGGTTACAAAGCGCTGCAGAAAGGAGGAAGGCCTCTAGTTTAGGGTTCATAGTGGCCTCCTTCTCATCTTCCTTCTTATGTCTAGGAGGATTGAGCTTCTCGTCTGGAACGTCAAACTTAAGAACTGCCGCGCTACGTTCCTGGTCAAAGTCTCTTTCTTCAGGCTCTTGGTCATTAACCTCAGAGAACGTGACTCTCCCCTCAGATGGGTTACTTGGGTGCTTGGAGTCTTCAACCGTATAAATTGCTTTAGAGGGAATCCATACTTTCCGCACTATCATTGCCCCTTGAGTCAGGGTGCCTGTTTTGTCGGAGCAGATATTGGTAACACCACCAAGAGCTTCTAGGGCGGACAAGTTTCGGACTACTACATTAGCCTTACGCATGACAGTAACGGCAACGACCATAGTGATGGTCAAGACTCTGGAAAATATGTTAGTGTTAGTGGTAGTGGGGCAAGGATATATATGTGCCGAGAACTTACGCAACGAGGGATTCGGGTATGATAGCAATACCAGTACTTATAGCATAAATGACAACTTCCCGGTCAACAGAAAACTGATTGACGGCGAATACGATGACGGCAAGCAAGAGAGCACAGCCAAAAAGTACGTAGGCTAATTTTGCTAGCTTGATCTGAAGCGGTGTTCCTTCAGTCAGTCCGAGGAACTTGCCAATGAAATCGTAGATGCGCCTAAAAAGACCAATAATTGGCTGTCGCTTTCCGTACTTCTTGTAGTTCATAGAGCGACCGGCTTTGCGATGTTTCTTTGCAGTCGAAGCAGCAATCTTGCCAACCTCAGTCTGCATACCAGTAGCGATAACAATACCCTTACCACGCCCCTTCCGAATAGTTGTTGTGCCGTAGGCAATGTTTATCCGGTCGCCAATGCCGAGGTTTTCATCTTCCAGGTGTTCGACTATCTTCTCAACGGCAACTGACTCTCCAGTAAGAGATTGTTCGTCGGCGGCCAGATTCATGGCTTCGAAAAGACGGATGTCGGCAGGGACTGTATCACCCATTTTCAAAATGACAATATCGCCAGGTACGACTTCAGCACTATGAATAGGTACGTTAGCATTGTCATGGAGCTAATTGAATTACATGAATGATAATGCAGGCTTACTTAGGAATAACTCGAGTCCTACCATCACGAAGTACCATAGCACTAGGAGCGGAAAGGGCTCTAAGAGCATCCAATTTCTTTTCTGCACCATACTCCTGGTAGAACCCAATTGAAACATTAAGTACAATAACGGCAAGGAGGACGCCTCCTTCAACCCAATCCCTCATTCCGAAGCTTAATCCCATAGCAAGGAATAAAATCTATTATCTAGGGTTAGCTCTATGGTGATATTCTCGGCTACGGTATAAGTGGCTTACCAATATCATAGCATTGAACAGTTGCTTAAGGAATATTTTATACCAGGGAATAGCTCCGCCGACATCTAACTCATTAGGGGGATACTTCTCCTGTAGCTGCGCGACTTTGGCAGATGACAAGCCTCTTTCGAGGTCTGTCTCGAGTTTCTTAGCAACATCTTGGACAGTTAAGAGGAATGGATGGCGCTCAAATTGGACAGCCATCGAATCGGGCTCGGGGCTTGCACGAATATCGTCGGCTTAGGACTCGACTTGGAACTCGGCTCCTCATAGATGAATACAGTTGTAGGTATAAACGTCTATGGATTCCAAGCGTTTTGGTCTTGGCTTAAAATATTTCCAGATACCTAGCTTATAGAAAAGGATCTTAGAAAAAAAGAAATCGTCTGATCACACAAGTATTTTCGAAGCCCAGCCGGACAGGTCCGGGACATGGATCTCTTTTATAACCTCGAATGGGAGCAAACAGTTCGCCCAAGCGCGGGGAACTACGCTGCTGGAGATACAAGGTCTTTGCGATTCCATCATCGGCGCCAAGTAAACCAAGAGCACTTATCACCATCATGATGCATTCTAGTATGCTCGAGGAGTTGATAAGCCACCGAAGTGCTGTTTAGCGTGGGTATTGTGCGTGTGAAGGTTTCTAATTGGCTAATACAAGAAGAAAAAAATTGGCATGTAGTCGGTCCCAAGAAACTAAAACGTCAGAGATAACACCATATCACTACATAAAGGATGGATGAGGCTCCTAAGCAAGAGATAGTCGCGGGGTTCGGCACAGCACGCGAAAGAATCAACCTTCGTAATTGGTAACATAAGGCTTGGCCCCAAGGTGACCCAAGGTGACCCAAGGCTTGGCTTCTTAGCGCTAAGACTTGGCTTCTAGAACGTCTTTGTTCTAAGAGGCTCGCAAGGCTGGGTGGTTGGTGATGCACGACTCGTAGTTGAGTCTTAGGAGAATCTTAGGAGAGTCTTAGGAGGACAGGAGGAGAGTTTAAAGTGGAGCCAACCTGTTGGTTTTTCGCTTAATGCTTGGCGGTAGAATATCGGCTAGTCGGCATAAATTTTGGCTCAGAATTTTGGAATTGTTCAATCATCATGTCGTGTGCATAACAAATAAGATTTCAACCTTTTACATAGGTACCAATGTAGATCCAATCTCCATCTCTTAAAACCCCCGCCTATCACACTGTTTTTTCTACATGAGCCTCAGTTTACGGTAAATGTATGAACTTGCCTTACGACATCGAAGTTGAAAATGATCGAATATATTATTCGTCAAGTCCGTCTATTCGTCTTACTTTAATTAGACTGTGCGAATATAATATTAAATACTAGGTATGTCCTCAATACTAGGTATGTCCTCGACCCATGCTGTTGTTAGATGGTATGAAAACAGATATGTCCGATGCAAACGTCATCCCACAAGCTGACAAATGACAATTCACATTCACCATGGTCTCCATCCTCTCATAACATTTGAAGCTGGTTAGCATCGGTCTGTCTTCTCTCTACTTTTATCATGTACTAGTTATGTATAATGAACATCATGTTCGATACTCGTAACTTACATAAATACGTTACAGTATATGTAACTATATCATTACAGTATATGCCGTACAGCTGAGTGCAGATGTGGTCTGATAATTCTCTTAGATAAATTCTATAAATCCGTAAATATGTCCCAATGGTCGACTAGATCTCCCCGGTTGCAACTCTCACAACTATGTGTGTATTCTGCAGCTTCCCCTCATTGATCCTATTGGTCCTATTTGGTCCTATTTGGTCCTATTGGTGGTCTCTTATTGGTAGTCGGATGCAAGTGTTCCCTAGCTCTCCATGCTTCCATGCTTCTCCCCTGTACCCCCCTTGCTCGATTTATTCTACGTATGCATGTTTGTGTCTCGGTTGCGTAAGGATCTGAGAGCAAATGGATGTGGAATGGAAGCTTCCTCGTCCTCAATAGTTTTCCCGGTCCGTCGACGTTTCTGATTCGTTCGTGCTACTGAACTGTGAGATGGATCAAGAAGCTTGTCGACCTCAAACCTCGATTTTCCTCCGTTTTTATTCCTTTTCCTCTTCTTTTCATGTCAGCTTCTAGCAACACTCTGTAAAAGCCTTGTAACACTCAACACCAAATTCTCATCGAAACTTTTACATCGCTATACTTTCTAGCTCGCGTATTCCTTTCGCACCGATCCCCTTATACCAACTATCGCACACTGTGCATCTTCTTCAGCTAGCTCTTCTGACGTCATCAACATGGCCGACAGCATTACCAACGGCATCGAAAAAGGTATTGTTTCCATCAATTCTGCGGCCTATATATCGTAGAAGCTTTTGCGACCCTGATCCGAGCCAAATTGAGCCATTTTGAAAGCTCATGCGCATTTATACGGTTATGCGACTAGGTCGCAATATATTCAACACAGTACACTAACTGTATAGAACTAGGCGCGAGTAGCGAAGCAACAACATCTGGGTCGCAACCCAATATCCCTCCAGTTGTGAAAAGTCCCATTAATGCAGGAGAAGAATCCATGGAGCCATCGATTGCGGCCAATACCGCAGCTCCCGGGGCGGCGACTGCGCCTAACTCCGATACCCTGGCGCAAAACGATGCTGCTACCACTGATTCAAAGGAATTGGCCGAGAAGATAGACGCTGCTGATAAATTGGCTTCGCAGCCGGAGAAGTCAGCCGAAACGGTGCCTTCAGAGTCTACTACTACGGAGATAGCAACTGATACACCGTCACTTACCAATGGTGAAGCTAAAGAGCCTCTTAACCCCGTTACTATCGAAGAGGTTCGCGATCAAGATACGCCGGCCGCAGCTCCATCCCAGCCTGCTGAGATGACTGGGGCACTACCCATCCAAGAACCAGCAAATGATACTCCGAAAGCCGATCCGGCACCAGTTACTGCCGAGCCTGATAAATCAGAAGCAAATACTGGAGAGAAACGCAAGCCAAGTGAATCTAAAGTATCTAATGGTGATGCTACGCAGGAGGAGTCCCCGGAAGACGCGCCGGCCGAGAAGAAGCAAAAGACCAATGGAGCTAATACTAACGGCACGTCCAAGAAAGTTGGTCGACCAAAGAAAGAATCAAAGAAAGATAAAAAAGCACCACTCCCCGTTGGTAGAACAGCAAGGAAGACTAGAAGCCAGGGAGCTCCGGATCAAATCCTCTAAACTAAAATGATGAATGAATTTGGTTCGTTCTTACCGCTTCCTATGCATCGATTCGATTATCTTATAAGACTTATGGGCTGGGAATATTGGAGGCGCCGGTGGGAGTTGCTGTCCGCAGGCTTGTGAGGCGTAATGTTTTACGTTCATCCTATTATGTACATATTGATGCTTGAATGATCAAAGAATAGGGGTCAATTCGCTTTTTTGCCGTTGTATACATGGAAGGAAAACCAGAGGCCTGTGCGATGGGAATGTGTGTGGTGCGACGCAAACAAACGTAGCGTTAGCTAGCTGAAGATAGTATCCTAGGGTTATCCAAAGTAGGTATCCTACAAAAATGATCAATATAGAATCGTAAAATCAATCTTGCATAGAAGATAAGCAACCGAAATATACGGCTCTAGCACGACATGCCTATTCCACCATGGTTAGATGGAGAGGGAGTGAAGCAAGGTTAACTTCTTCAGGATTCTAGATGAGACATCTAGAACAAAGAACAGTATGTATTAACCGTAGGCTCCCGTAGCTAGATTAGAGTTCCTCGCGGAACGAAGTTGTTTCCTAGCTTCTTAGTCTACCTCGTGACAACTTCTCTCCTAGCATACTCCAAGTCCATAACTACGAGCAGGTATCTGATTCAATCGATATGTCCCTAAGGCCGTATATTGGCTAATAATATACCGTATTTAATCGTATCCGCCCGGCTGACAGAAGTCTAGAACGAACTATTGGGTACTGCTTAGGGATAATGTCTGTTATCAATTACCTGGGTACATGGACATTGGTGCTTCAACTTCAGATAGTTCTACCGCCGTTCTATCGTTATATCACATTGTTATAATAAAGCCATATGGAGTTTATGATATGAGACTGATGAAATAGGATGCTTCCCAAAACCTACACGGTGTATCAATGTACGACCTTTCCATTTATACCTCTTAAAATAGGGTGAAAATCGTCGTGCCTCTTATAAATTACGCCTCTCTTCTAAGATATTGTGTTTCTAATCTATTATTCTACGCCTAGTTATAGGAGAGCTTACCTAGCTAGAACATCCGACAAGACTGTCAGGGTATAAGTGGGTTAGGGGTAGATGGAGGAGTAGATCTACTATATAAGAGGCGCGTAGCTCCCTCGTAAGAGGGTAGAAGGCGGGCGTTAATAGTTCAATCTATCTATCCTGACATTCATTATATGTATGACCTCAACCAAGGGCGCAGTATTTGAAAAAGACTGTGCTCAAGCGTACTCTCGTTACTGAAAGTTATTATTTACACATTAGTTACTGAAGTTATCATCTTTTATTAGGTAGCTTTGAACAAATAACAGACAGCTCGAAACCTCGGATCATGATTGAAATCCGCAGGCATCTACAATAGGTGTATCTAAGTAACTTAAGTACTTTTCCTCCTTGAAGGAGTATCAAAGAGGCGAAGGCCGTCTCACAAGCTTATGGATTATGAAATGCATTATGCAACATTCCTCTATCTAAGTGGCCTTCTGTAGATACGAAGAAATGGTAGAGAGCATTATAAACGCGCATTGTTTGATTGATAGTATCGATGATACGACTAACCTAGTGGCTTTTGATAGAAACTTAGGTAAAGTTTCCTACGGGGGTATCAAAGACGCGGTACCTTGGTTTCAGTCCTCCTCCCACCAAAGACTGTCTTGTGAGGCATTGGTCAGCCCTACTTGTGCGAGTGCAACTCAACACTGGAGCTTAATTTTCTGTGAGACAATTAATAATATGCCGAACATGTACTGAGCGCCATAGCTATTAAGTTGTACCTCGTTGCGTTTGGGCTAGGAACAGTGGGTTTCATTTCTAGTCTAAACGCCGGAAAATCAATCGTGAAGGAAACTAAAGGTCAAATTTAGAGCGAAGGAATTTATGACCGAGTATGGGGAATATGCGCGAAGGACTTCTCGCAATGTAAGTAAAAGTCCTCACTTTAAAGGCCTTATATTTCACTCGGCTATTGCGGCGCATTTCTGGGATAGGAAGATTCTTTAGTGTATGTAGGACCGACGAATTCATAATTTGGTACGCGTTTATATCATCGATTAGGAGCCACCTTTCCCACGAGTAGTTAGTTGTTGGTACTGATGCCTTTCGTCACGTGGGGTCGCCCACATGGACCCTAACGGATATACGGAAGAGATATTGAGATATCCGCACATGCATTTTCGAAATGCATCGTTGTTTTGAGCCGCGCGAAAGACTTTGCCGTGGTACCGTCTTGCGGTACGGCTGGATATCCGAAGCGTGGCAGCACTAAGCCGGCCGAGCGTATCGGCTTCTTAGCCTGATTCAAGAAAGGCGCCGGCCGCGACATCTTACCAACTAAATACTGTATACGTACATGTGTGTACGTGTAATGGGTGATTTCTTGAATACTCTATTGGCTATCGTTTAGTAGTTTAGGAGCCTCGAAGGCTAGATTTGCATTGCCAAGGATGAGGTTCTTAGATAGTGGATTATAAGCCCCAACTCCCGAAACCCTGGTTCGGGGGATCGGCGGCGACCCTTACTACACTACGTTACAGATACTGGACTTTGTATCTTCTACATAGAGGTACATAGGTACCTAGGTATTATGGTAGGCGCTCGATAATTCGGATTGAAGGCTACCTATATATAGGTACGTCGAATGTATAATGGTTCATCATTTCGAGCATTTGCAACCCGTGTTTTATTTTTATATTCACGCGTCTATAAGCGCGTGATATATGAGACAGAATGACCTGCGCGCAAGGCCATTTAAAGACAGTGTTGATTGCATGCCTCTGGCGGTCGAGCTCGTATTCTAGAATGGCCCCACCGAGATACCCCCCGGATCTTACGGTCTCATTGGCTATGCGACAAGTGTTGGCCCCTAGGGATGGACCAGTCAAAAATAGAAGTTGTGAGTGGGGACTAAGTGGTTTCGTTATGCGATTGGACACAAATGTCTGGCTTCGAGTCTCATTTGAAGCTTTTTCAAGGGTACATACTATGTAGTGAGATGGCAGGATGAGTCTCGATATAGGTACTTGCACGGACTACATGTTTGATGTTTGAGCATTATGCAGTTATTAGGTATTAGTTCGTAAAAGTTGAAGTACAGATGCATACAGGTACTCGTACATGGAATAGGCTATTAATTGATAAACGCTTGTTTCGTAGTAACTCGTTAAGTGAGCTAGAGCGGGTTAGTGCATGCACTATGTAGTGCGTAGCTCGACGTGTCCCAGCCGGCAATGCGGCCTTTCGTCATTCCATCAGCGTATGTAGGTACAAGGTAAATATCCCCTGGGTCCAGAAGGTTCAGAAGGGATCCTGACTCAAGTTATCAGTGAAGTGTTCCTGAAATCTCTAAAAAGTTCTCAAGTAAGGCATTCGTTTTCTTCATTATACCTTCTTTTCTACATACACGCATACCAGGTCCTATCCAAACCCATTGAAGTACCTCATAGATTAGGTACATGTTTACCTAGATACATATCTACATTATCCTATTATTCCCGCTCTTGTCGTTATCCCCACGCCGCTATCAGATCTTGATAGGCGCGAATGGATCTTGGCTCTCCTCCATCTTCTCTTCCCTACCAACAACACCAACTAAGTACCTTCATCTACGATACCTCGAGCCCACCTACGTAATATAGGATATTTCTTTCTCCCTTCGCTCGTGTTACTTGTTCGACTCTCGATTTATTCCTGCGGTCGCGTCGCTCGTTTGCAGCCGCTTTGTGCATTTCGACCTAAGTAGCATCTCGACTATAACGAACGCCTTTGTTAGAGAATAAGAGAATAAGAGCTTGTACTCTCTTGTCAAGGAAGACTACGAGACACTGCGATACTTTCGCCACCGAGCCCGACGATAATATATATATATCACTATAAGATATCGGGCTATCAAATGCTCTATAGACGCCGCGGATGAACCCTATACGAATTTACGAATTTGAATACGTTTTTTAGACAATTGGCCGCTGAAGTTGCCTCTTCAGGCCTCTTACCGAATTTTTTGGAACCCACTTCCGCCACTGGCCACAGAAGGCTACCCAAACAGACTTCCGCAGTAGGATGGATGTCTGGGCTCATGCGCGGTTCCTGCTACCCAGGGACGGTACAAGTCCGGTTGAGGAGCTGCTAGACTTGCTGCGGAACCCCTTTAAACAGACGGTAATTAGATCAACCTGCTTACCTACGTATCTCGATCGCGGAATAGATAGCTAACTTAACTTCGTCGTAGCTTACGGATGGTGCTATCTGGTCTGCCTTGGGCACATCATTAGGATTCACACTCTTTATCGCCATCGCTTTCTCGTTCGTTCGACCATATAATTCCGTTGTCTATGCACCGAAGCTGAAGCATGCCGACGAAGAGCATGCACCACCTCCGATAGGCAAGGGGTATCTTGCGTGGATCCCGCCGTTATGGAAGACGAGTGAGAAAGATATGATATCCCACGCCGGCATGGACGCCGCCTTATTTATAAGATTCACAACCATGTGCCGCAACATCTTTCTCGTGCTTGGCGTCGTTGGATGTGGAATTCTCCTCCCCGTCTTCTACACTCTGAACAGCGACAAGACAGGCAACCAGAGATGGTTCATGAGATTGACACCTTCCAATGTCAACGATCAACCTGTCTGGGCGATTGTGGTAACAGCTTATATATTTAACTTCGTCATCATCGGGTTTCTGTGGTGGAACTATAGGGAAGTTCTGAAGCTCAGACGAGTGTATTTTGAAACCAAGGAGTACCAGCAAAGTTTATCCGCCCGGACCCTAATGGTAAGTCCTCGTTTTCCGTATATCGTTTATAGTAAAACTTACCAGGAGTAGTTGAATGATATTCCCCGAAAATATGCCAATGATGAAGGCATCGCAAGGATTATTGACGATGTCATTCCGCACGCTTCATTTGCTAGGACAGCCGCTGCTCGCAACGTTAGGGATTTGCCTAGTTTAATCCAGCAACACGACCATACCGTTCGAAAGCTCGAGAAGGTGTTGGCCATATATCTCAAAGACCCCCAAAACTTGCCAGCTGCTCGGCCAGTGTGCTATCCTTCCAAGAAGGACCCATCATATAGCACTTATCCGAAGGGACAGAAGGTTGATGCTATTGAATACCTTACTCAGCGAATAAGGGAACTCGAAATAGAAGTGAAGGAGGCCCGGGCCAATATTGATAAGCGCAGTAGTTTATCTTACGGCTTTGCCAGTTACGACGACATTTCCGAAGCCCACAGTATCGCATATGCCCTGCGCAAGAAGAAGCCTCATGGTGCTACCATCGTCTTGGCTCCGAGACCAAATGACATCATATGGGATAACATGCCCCTTACCCCGGCTACGCGGAGCTGGAGAAGGATGATTATCAACTTCTGGATTGCTCTACTAACGATCGTCTGGATTGCGCCTAGTGCTATGATTGCTATTTTCTTAGTCAATCTGAGTAACTTAGGTTTGGTTTGGCCTGCCTTTCAGGCCCAGCTGTCCGGCAATACTGGGTTCTGGTCCATTGTTCAAGGTGTGGCGTCTCCGGCCATCTTATCTCTGGTATACCTAGTGCTTCCTATTATCTTCCGTCGACTTGCAATTAGAGCTGGTGATCGCACGAAGACCGGACGCGAGCGCCATGTCGTTGCTAAGTTGTACGCTTTCTTCGTCTTCAACAACCTAATCGTCTTCTGTCTCTTCAGCACTATCTGGAATTCGGTTTCGTCTGTTGCCAGCGACCCGCAGAAAGCTTGGGATACGCTATCAAATTTCGGCATAACCCTCTTTATCTCGTTGTGTGATATCTCGTCATTCTGGGTTACTTGGCTATTACAGAGGAACTTGGGTGCTGCCATCGATTTAGCCCAACTGTGGACCTTCATCTACAGCTTCTTCATGCGGAAATTTTCGAGTCCCACGCCGAGGGAGATGATCGAACTAACGGCACCTCCGTCTTTCGATTATGCCAGCTACTATAATTACTTTTTGTTCTACTCCACCGTGGCTTTAGGTTTTAGCTGCCTCCAGCCCCTTGTTCTTCCGGCTGCGGCATTATACTTTTCTATCGATGTATGGTTGAAGAAGTACCTGTTGCTTTACATCTTTGTGACAAAGACGGAGTCTGGCGGGACGTTCTGGCGAGTCCTGTTCAATCGCTTCGTCTTTGGCACCATACTTTCCAATCTGGTGGTCTTCCTAACGGCTTGGGTGCGTGGTGACGGACTACACACGATGGCCTTTGCATCCATTCCTTTACCATTTATTATGGTAATCTTCAAAGTATACTGTTCTCGAACATTCGATGCCAAGATCCATTTCTATTCGACTCGTAACATCCAAAAACATCCTGAAGGGACTATGCAGAAGGATCCATTACGCTCAGCTGGACTCGCTCATCGCTTTGGTCATCCCGCTCTTTACAAGCCTCTCATTACACCAATGGTACACGCAAAGGCTCAGAATATTCTAGCTTCCATATACAAGGGGCGTCTAACGGATGGCCGCGAAGCTTACTCTGGAGATACGATGTCTACATCTGGCTATTCGGATGCCTACATCATGAATCCAATGAATGCTGGTAAACCTGGGAAAATGGCGGGCATACCGGGATTTGAAATAGTGCCAGAATCCAGGCTTGACTTCGAGTATTACAAGACACGTTCCGAATTTGCAGCCGAACATGGTGGCGGCGATATCTTTGGTCGTTCTAACGATGTTATGCGCCCCGGGACGCCTGGTAGCTTATGGAATGGGAGCGAGCCAACGTCTAGATCGGGAAGTCCGACGATTCCAAGCATTCCCAGGCCACATAGCCCAGGATTAATGAGCAGAGCGTTTTCACCCGGTTCTGACGTAGGTATGACTTATCCAAGCGGATACAACCAACCCTTAGGCAACCATTACGCCCCTGAACCCAGTATCAATCGATCGCGTAGCCCATTGTATGCGCATGCAAACGATAGTGGATCTAACCTGGTAGGAAATGCAGCAGCGATGCCAGTGGCCGCTCCTGTCAGGGCACCAGGTGGAGCAGGAATGTTGGGCGGCGGCCCGCGGGGTTATGGTGGTCTGCCGCAGGAAGAGGACCTCGGGCCGCCCGAACAGGATCCTATGCAATATAATTACTTCCGAGAAGCAAGAACTTCACGCAGGTTTTAGGGGTAATTAATTTCCTATGAGAACGACTGTACATACAACTCGGCGCAAGAAAAAGCAGGTTTGGATATAGAGGCTTTCGGCAACTCGGGTGCGGCGTTTCTGGCTGAAGAAAGTTGGCCACGTTGACGGCGACCCACGACGACTTTTCTAATATTGAGTTATAGGCGATAATAGAAAGGGATGCATGATAACGACATGATCTTTTTAGATAGATGGGACTCGGGCCTCATTTATAGCGGCTAACTTGGCTTATAATATGCAAGCAGGAAGAGTAGCCGACGTGCCCTGAGGGCCGTCTTAAATATTATACTAATATTCTATAAATACTAACGTAAATGTCTTTCCGGATCATAGTGGAGTTGGTTGAGGATGTAAATACGAGGCAGAATTTGTGGCTAAGTCGTGTGTAGGCTGACAGGCCTCTGGGTACCTGTTTTTCTACCTAGGTACCTCTTATGCAGTGTTCCGATCTTGCCAATGCTCGTCTGCTGCTCATTATTAGGTGGCACGCATGCCTTTGAGCGTTACCTTATGCTATGTTCCATTGGTTAGGTAGGTAGTCATATGATCTAGGGAGCTGGCCTATCTTAGGATTCAAAGTCGGCGTTGTTTGGAATATCACATTACGATGTCCAGTTAATATAGCCCATCGCCTTCGTAGCGTTGCACGACGTTCTGCAGGTTTTAGGTACCTAGTTGTCGACACGGCCTGCTACAGAACCCCGCAGCAGCCCGAGCCTCGCATACAAACGAGGTCTCCCGCCTCACTCTTTAATATCAAAATACTGGCCCATCTTTTAAGTAATGTTCAAATTCTCTCAGATGATTATTTATTTCTAGATGAAAATATCCTATCCAAATATTGAAAATGGCAAGCGTCCCATACGAAATGTAAGAATAGCGCAGATTAAGGGGGGCCAATCCTATCATTGAAACCAACTTACAGTATTCTCTAGTATTGCCGCTTCGAAGCCGTTCCGATTCCTCGTCGGGCCGGACAAGAAGGAGTTCTTTATGAACGCCGAGCTGGTCGCGCGGATGTCTAAACCCCTCTGGACTTTGGTCAACGGCGAATGGATGGAAGGAAATGAGGGATTCACGGAATGGCCCGACGTCGACGAGGGAACGTTTGTCCGGTTCTGCGAGTTTGCGTATACAGGGGATTATAAGGCTGCGGAACCGTTCGAAGATACGCCCACGCCACCGAACGAGAAAGAGAGTACGCTATTAGAACCTAACTAACCTACCTAATATATATATATGCTCACAAGGATAGGCGGTGAAGCTACAGCTTCGACGTCGGGACCAGCGCCCAACGGGGAACAAATTATTGAGGAAGCTTCAGCTCAGGAGCTAATAGTTACTCATTCAGCGTATGGCGAACTACCAGTAGATTCCTACGATCCCTATGCGATGAAAAAATACAAAAAAAAGAAAGGCTTGGTCTTCGTGGAAGAACCGGAAGAACCACCGCAGCCGCCGCCGCCGTCAAAGAAGGACATCATCTGGCGTGAATTTCAGGAGGAAATTAATGATGAGCCAGATAGGAGAGTGAAAGAAACTTCAAATAAGGCCCCTTCGGCAAACTACTCCGAGGTTCTCCTCTCACACGCGCGTCTGTACACCTTTGCAGATTGCTACGATATCGATAGACTCATGGAGCTCAGTATTCGCAAATTACACCGGACACTAACAGTGTTCAACCTCCACAAGGGGGCGAGAGTGACCGATATAGCCCAGCTCATCGACTACTCATACAGGAATACGATGGATAAAGGGGACAAGCAAGATCAGCTGAGAAGCCTCCTTGCGACTTATACGGCGTGTAATATCGAAGAGATGTGGCCGAACTTCTATTTCCAGGATGTTCTGGAGTCGGCTGATGTTTCAAAGGCTATCATCGGGCAGCTACTCAGGAGAGTGAACTAGGCACACTCAAGATAGCGGTTTATGGATCTGTATTACTTATACCGGGTCACTATTCAATTCTATCGCGAGTAGTCGTCGAAAAGGTGGATAGGAAGAATCGATACACAACTTTCATAACAACTTCATTGGTGACACTGTTCTAGATGCCTTGGGTACTTAATGTATTAAAGGTACTGAACTTCGTAAGGCTCTGTGAAAACGTAGGGTACGTAAGTGTGCTATGCAACAATAACTATAGATAACATTGAATCTGCCTTGCCTGTAGAATTTATGTCTTTTTCATAAGGCCGACTTACTTGGGCTGGCACATCATTGAGTTGATACCTTAGGAGGTACCTATGCCTGAAATCGTATTCGCCATTAGGTGAGAGGCTTCGCCTCCGATGCCTAAGGTATGAAGCACGGAGAACCGAACAATCGATCTTCAGAGGTGCGAGTATATTTCGTCTACTCTACATGCTACTATCAAGCTCACTGTCGAAGACTAGGGAGTATTTAGGGTCCGCGGAACTTTCAATGGCGATTTAATCTACGGGATCTTTAGGTGATACGGGTTATCATGGCACAGCAAATAAGAAAACGTAATTTCGGGGAGAATAAAGGATACCCTATATAGGGACAGGGGCGAGGGGGTTCGTTCTTGGGAACTCTGTCCGCTTTTTGTATTTGCGGGCACATTGTATATCAGATATTTCTCCTCAGATGTCTTGTTTCTATCCCGTCGAAACTTCGAGATAGCAAGGTGCTAATTTAGGGGTGTACTCTGTTTGTTTTCAAGAAGTATTTCCTGCAAAGAAAAACATTCTAGATCCATTCAAATGGCGTTTCATGGAAGCGTTTCACGCAGGCTGAAAAGTTGTTATGGTAAAACGAGAGCCCGCCAAATCTAGCGGTCGTGAGTCTTTTCTTCGTTGATTATAGATCTAATCTAATACGTACATCATGTCGTATCTTTACTATTATCATTATTATTAAACAACATCTAAAGGCGTTACTACCCATATTAGCATTATCATGTATCCTCCCATATCCTGATCAATATATTCCTGAACTATAATATCTCATCATTTGAGAGTCCCGCTGTCGCCAAGCTAAGCCGATTGACCTTCCATAGCCCTACTTGGGTCACTTTCAATCGTGCAGCGGTAAATCATGTTTCAAAGTGTTGTCGTCCGCGTTCCGTCTTTTGGAGACTCAACTCTTCCGTTAACAAAGATGTCACGAGACCAAGGCCAGAGAAACCGAGCATTGCGTAGAATACGCCGCGCATGGCCGACAAATACGCTTGTAAGACGGGTGCTATTACCTCTAACGGAAGATTTACGGTTCGCATTATTGGGATAAACGCGACGGCATTGTGCGGATCCCTAAGAAGACTAAGGGAGTCGGGCAATTCCCCAACCGTAGCGATCGCGGACCCAAAAGTGCTGCTGAATATTGTCGAACCAATAGCGAGTCCGACTAGACCACCCAAACACCGGAAGGTCAACAACAGGGCGATCGCATGTCCAGTGTCATCGACGCTTGATACGCTTGCCTGCATAGGAAGATGTAGAAGACGGAGTAGAGCACCGACTCCTGCACCCCAAATGATAGGGATCCCATACCGCATACCAGCCGATGAGTACGGGTCTAATAGAAGTAGCAAACCAGTTCCCAGAGTCACCAAGCCCCAGGATAGCCAAATCCTCCTCTGGTAACCCATCCCGGCCTTCCCGATTCCGATTACTGAAGCAATGGCGCCTAGGACACTGGTGACACTAGTAGGAAGTAACGACACCGCGGCTCCGATTCGTGTGTCAAGCATGACGGCTTGATAGGACAACGGAATATATTGTAGAAGTGTGTATAATGTCATGCCGTGGATAAAAGCGCCACATAAGGTAACCGCCGCGGTTCGGGAGCGGAAGATTCGAAGTGGGATAACCGGGGCCTCGGGTTTCGTTTCGTAAAACACAAATAGTGCAATGACTGCGACGCCTAGGAGCAAGGGAACCAGTGTTTGATAAGAATCCCATGGGTACAAGGCATCAGCCCAGCTCAAGGGGAGCACAAACACGGTACATCCTATCGTAAGTAACAACATACCATTCCAATCTAAGCGCTCCAACTTGGCATCGAACGACGAACCGAGCGACCGAAGACGAAGAAAGAAGGCCAGTAGGGGAAAGGCGACGCCCAAGAGCGGTAGGTTGATCCAACCAATCCACCGCCAAGTAACGTAGTCGCTGAAAAGCGCGCCGACAGTTGGCCCAAGGATACTACCAATAGCAATGGGCAAGGCCATGATTCCGAGGTACAGAGGCCGCTCTTTCAGGGTGGTCATATCGGAAACGATGATCTCGCCAAGGACATCAAGACCGCCGCCACCTAGACCTTGGACGACCCTTCCCGCGATGACAGCAGCCATGTTTTGGGCGAGGGAGAAGGAGAGAGAGCCGGCGGTAAAGAGCAGGAAGGCTACGTAAAGCGGGGGTTTCCGGCCAAAGACGTCGGAAATACTCGCAAATAGGGGCAGACTAACAACGAGGCCTAGATAGTAAGCGATTCCGGCCCAAAATGATTCCAACGTAGTGCCATGTAGCTCTTCCGCGATACCCTAAGTGATGTCAGTACTGTCAGTACGGTTATCCCCAACTTGATTCTCATAGAGCCAGTCGAGAAATGGAGTAGGTGAGAAAAAGGGGGTAAACCAATTACTTACGGGAATAGCCACTGCCAGAGTAGTCGCATCTAGAGAAAATAGAAAGACGAGGATATTGATAGCCAAGAAGGAGAGATAGAACCCTAAGGGCTTCTTCTGCGTGGTGCCATCACCTACTGCTTCCGCATCGGCGTCGGTGTCGGTGCCGACCTCAACGGCCTCAGGCTGATCGATCTCGACTAGCCGGTTCTCTGGTTTGTCCGTACTAGTACCCGAGATTTTAGGTTCGGTCGTAAAGGACTCTCTCGCGCCGGACTCTGCACTGACGGGCGTCATAGTAAATATCATAAAATTCACCTGATGTTTGCTTGTCTAAGTCAATCCATACGGAAGGCTATAAATGTAAGATATGTCGATTTCCAAGGATTAAATTCTCACGATCTACAAGTCGCGCAATAGATATATCAAACCGCGATAGTTGATTATGCCAAGATAAACATCATTATAAATACCTAGGTAGCTTTCCGTTTATGAGAGGCAAGAGGAATGAGGATACAAAATCAAAAAGGCTGGTTTAGGTACGGATTTGAATCTCATAGGCGGCCTCTAGATCCCAATTGACCGGGTAAAGCGGGAAAAAATTAAGGTTGGTTCGGGTACCTGAATCCACAATACCCCTTGAAGAAGTAGCCTATCATGACAATTGTAGACCTGAAACAGCGGGTTATAATGGGCCTTCAGCCCTACACGGCGCTACTAGTACCAAGACATTTAGCGAAATTAGGTACCTAAGGTAGTGATCGGGTAGTTGTAATAAACATCTCATTTATGTTTAGTGTATTCTAATACAATCTGTCCAGCCTGGTTTATAGCTTATCACTAAGCTATTCAAGATAATGTATTGGATTAATAATTATTTCCCTAGTAACTTGAAAGGAATATAAGGGCTTTGATAATGAAGACTACTTAACCGTTAGGTGCCTTAGGTAGTTATAAGCTAGCACGTTGTAAATTGACTACTAATGTTCAGTACCTACTTAACTTCTACGAGCACACACTATGAGGTAATGAGTATCGATTTACACCTCAAATAGATCGCGATTGAAAAATTTGCCAAATAGCTTATAACCTTGTTTCAAGATGAGAATAGTTACATTAATATTTCTTAGGGACTGTGGAATAGTTACGGAATATTGTTATTACGATGTCAGTTAAGAGTGAACGAAATATCCAAGGTGCGGAAGGCTTGCCAATGAGGCGCAGTGATGGCCCATTAATGCATTCCTTGCTTGTTACTCATGGATGAGGACTAACTAAAAGTATATGGTATGACCTCTTTAACATCGTGGTCTGATAGGGGTGGATGGGAGGGGGAAAAGGACTGAAAAAAACTATTTGGACGTATGGAAATAACGAGGAACAGAACCAAGTAAAACTAAACTTAATCCCCTTTCTTGCCTGTATTTTCCTCCTTTCTAGGACGCATGTGTTCCAATATGGATTTCATATCATCGTTACAGGGACTTGGCGGACCCCTGAAATACACATCATCGACAAAAATCTCAACGACGAGACCAACACTCGATTCTTCGAACTTTTGCCCCCAAGAATCCTCAAATTTCGTACCTTGAATAAGCGATTCGATGGTAGTGGTCACCTTTTGCATCTGGGTTAGGTATTCCTGCGGATACGCATCCCATAGCTCCTTAGGTAGTAGATTTGTTCGCACCGACCCCGGACAGATGGCGTAGGTTCTTATACCGTCTTCTTCATAGAAGACAGGGGCGACCGAGCGCATAAAATTTATTATGCCCGCTTTGGCGGCCGAGTAGAGAGGGGTGATAGATTGAGGATACTGGATGTATATGAGATGCGGGTATTGCCACAAGTATCCCATCAAAAACTTACTATGCCAGCAACACTAGATGTCATAATGAGAACGCAATCCTTGTCGCTGTTCACATTTGCCCTAAAGTAATGTTGAGCAAGGTAACTTGTCTTGGTTACTCCTTTTAGATTGACATCGATAGATAGTTCTTCTGGTTCTGGTGGCGGCGAAGATGGGTTGTGCCTCTCGAAGAACTTCCCCTTTTCCATGACACCTGCATTCGCGAAGACAAAATCGAGTCGACCTTCGGCCTTGAAAACAGCATGGAACGCGGATGATAGCGAATCCCAGGAGGCGACGTCAACTTGGTGGAAAGCGCAGTTGTTTAGACCAAGCTCTAAGGCATCTTCGCCAATTACATTTAAGTCGAAGGCGTGTATTCGCCAACCCTTTTGAGATAAGGATCTAGCAATGGCCAATCCTAAACCTGATGCACCGCCAGTTATGATAGCTACTTTGGAATCTGCCATTACTCACATATGATACCTACGACGGGCAATTGCTTTTAGAATAGTGTGTAATAATATAATTATTCGAAGCTTTTTAGTACCGGCTGCAGTCGTAAGATACCTAGGTTGATTTTATCAGGTAGATAGGGGTTCCCCGCACCGGCATTTCAAGAGGTTCTGTGCTTTTGTGTGCTCACCGCGGCGGCTCCGTTCTTCTGCTAAGAGGTGCACCTCTATGTGGGAATATCAATGATCGGCGTGTCGAATATAGTAGGTTAGAGGAGCCGCATCATGGTTGGTACTGGCACTGAGGTGACGTGTGATATATTCAATGGAGAATAGAGATTAACACGCCGCTAGAGCTGACACTTGTCACGAGCAGCAATGCGATAAATGCGATAAAGTAGTCTGCCACGCTCTCAAAAAACGCGTGGGCATATGATAATACTCTGTGGATATGGTGCTGTCTCTATGACAATATTGCGGTTCTTACTTGATAATATTAAAACAAACTATATCCCTTTCGTCCCGTATCTCATTTGGAGTTAGAAATGACTTGTTATATATTATATATAAAACTAGTAGGTGATGATAGGATGATGACGTTCACAGGGTTTACGATTCGTGATGAGTTGCTCAGTCTGCTAAATTGTCTTCACAAAGTTCATAAAAAGGTACATGAGTCCTAAGGTACGTACCAGTACGTATACCAATCAGTCAATCCAATCAAATACTAGTAAGCTGAGCCAGAGGGTCCAGATTGGTGGAAAGTTCAGCTAGACTGCTGCACATGGTTCACCGCTTTCCATTTTGGGTAGTCGGAATCAACGTGGGTCCTCGCCGCGCGAGTCGCGACGCCAATTTTGAGTGCAGCAGAGCTCGCTAGGTGATGATAGCATAACAGCTTCCAATTCTCTTTTAATTATCTTCTAGTTCTTGCCTTTTTCACTACACACACTCTCTCTCCATGTGCTCAGATTTATGTAACTCTAAGAACCATGGTTAATAAATACTTATTCTAATACCCTTTTTTTTTTCGAGTCTATTGTTTCTTCCTTATTTTCATTTTTTTTTATCTGGCGTGAACTATTACATGTCATGCATGTATAAACCACCTAAACGACTATGCTCTTCTCTGTTTGACTTTGACCCCCGTTACTGTCGTTACTCGAGATAATGGATCGCGGTCGACTGAATTCTCCGGGCGTCTTGGCCGCAAAGCCCAACGGACATACAAACGGTTTCAGTCACGGCGACGGTCGCGTTAGCAAGAACGCGACACAGTCCTTCGGCCATCGACGAGTATCGAAAAACACTAGCAAACCCGAGTCAAAAGAGAACAATATTACATCCGACACCGAAACTAGTACCAGCAGCGGTTCTCGTCATCCGCTATACTCAGCTCCCAAGTATATTCCGAATACTCGCAGATTCAGTCCATCCCCACGTAAAAACTCCGAATCACCGCGCGAGACGCGAATACCTCTCCCCATGAGTACAACACCTTTCACAACTTCGCCTAGCCCCCGAGATAAGCAAGCGAACTCTCAGGGGCAAACCCTCGATATGCGCCAACCCATGAGCCTCAGATCAGCCTTTGCGCTGGCTAAGAAGCAGGAGGTGGATGTCCAGCTCGACGACGATGATACCTTTAGCATTAAACACGCCTTTAATATAGCCAGCGCCGAGATGAACGGACGTATCGACGGCTCCCCTAGTCCTGCTCCACGAAAATCTCAAATAAGGCGTGAATCATACGGCGCACTTCCACGAAAGACAGCGACAAGTAGTCCGAACACCGACCTAGGGCGTCATCTCCAACGGTTTGACCGAAACCACCAACTTAGCACAGGTAACGGGCCACTTAATGGTTTGTTTGGCAAAACTCGAGTAGGGCCCAATGTATCAGAAGCCGGCAACGTCCTCGCTAAGAAAGTAAGCGACGGCAATCTCAGAGGTTCCCCAGCGCGTCGCAGAGAAAGCCAGTGGGATGCTAGGTTAGGAAAGGAAGATCCTGTTAACGCGCCTGTTCCTATCCCGTCAATCGAGTATGAATCTGCTAGCGATGACCGAGCTTCTCCGATCGACGAACTTGTCCCTCGATCACCCGAAAAAAGCTTCAATTGGCATTTAGACGCCGACTTTACGGCCGGAGATCTCCAAGTCTCTGATAGTCCTCGCATCCGGGCCGGTCAGTCTAACGAGCGACCTACCCGACGGTCGCCAAGTGTGACGAGTTCTCCAGTTAGGAGTACACCTAATATGCGTCGCAGCAATAATCGCATCGATCAAATTCGGCAGAAAGAAATTGAGGTTGCGAATGCTGTCTTGCCGGAAGAAGATATATCTTCATCTATGCGAACAAACAGTCGACTCGACGAATTAAGGGCACGAGAAAGAGAAGCGCTATCTAAGCGGGCGATGGCTACGAGTAAGCTTGAAGAAATCCGAATACGGAATTTCGAAGCGCGTTTAGAATCACCGGAGACGGGAAGAAAATCCTACGGAGAAGATTTACGCAGGACTTCGCTCCAGGCTGAAGAAGCCACAAAGACGCCGGATGGCAAACTAGGGTCAGTGGCGAAAGAAGATCAAGTTCTAAACACACCTGTCACCACTTCCCGAAACCCAAGTAATCAGAAATTCAACAAGTCTCCGAAAGAGGCGGGGAAAGAAAATGAAACTAAGGTGGAAGAGGACAGAAAGGATGTCAGACTTCCACGAAATGATTCACAGGACTTGCTTCGGCGTCTCGCGCGAGCAACAAGTGCCAGCCCGCCTGCGGAGAAGACTGAACAACCTGTCATTCCAGACAATCCTCCACTAAACATACTATCTGAGAGTAGGGAAAGCAGTCGCCCACGTCCAACACGAGAGGAGAGGAGATCTAGGAATCTGGAAGTTAAGAGCTCCAGAGAAAGGCCAACAGTTGGATTTACAGGCTTGCCAAGGGATTCGTCTATTGACTCTATTCGAGAAAAAAAGACCAGTCGTTCCGGCTCTGAAATAGATCCCACGGACCGCATTGAAGCCGAGATGAAACTGTTCGCACCGCTTGACAATTACTCCGAGAAGGGCTCCGTCCGAGCGCCGTCGCCCATTCCGCCAGAGCCAATCGATGAAGAGACACCACGCCCAAGCAAGATTGACCCATTGACACAACCAACCCCGCGCGTCACCGGGGCGTATATTGAAACGCCGGCCACCGTTAGAGTTAAGCAAGAGGAACGCTTAGAAAATAAAAAGGTGCTAGGTGGCCCTAATCGACACTTGGATATGGATTCCGAAGTTCGTGCTAGGAGCTCCAGCGACCCCTCGAACGTTAGCCACGTTAAATCTGAGGATGATGATACTCAGGAGCTGAGAAAGGCATCAATACCGCGATCTTCTTCGGTTCCCGCGGCTTCTCGTCGCGCTAGATCTGTTTCCAGACGCCGTCGGCCTCGTCGTCCCCTGATTAATACTGCTAAACCGCCGTCGGTTAAAGATGACATTCGCGCGATACTACGCATGAATCAGATAGACGATTCCACACTTGAAGATTTTGACACGATTCTTGCCGACCAGGAAATTGATGATGAAGAACTCGAGAAAATGGTGAACGACACCATGAACAAGATTGACAATGATCTTGAATTTCCAGAACTCTCGGAACGGGATCGCGAGCTTCAGGTTTACGATAGGATGAGCAAGTCGCTGAAGACTGGTCTTCTAGGCATTCGATCCGCGAAGAAAGGGATCGAACGCCTAGAAGATAGGGTTATGCATACCGAGCACAAGAAAGGTTCAGCTCATACCGTTCCAACTGTCTCCATTGCCAAATCCGAAACGACTATATCCGTCTCTGACGCTGCCCCCGTTGTACTCTCTATCCCTCCCCTGTACCGAAAATCCCCTAAATTCAGACTCACGAAGTTGGGGGTATTAACACTTGTCGTGCTCATATGGTACGTTTTCGAGTCAGCTTTCTGTTTCCTATACACGCCTCGTTACGACTGCACACCGGAGTTACCATGTGATTGGTCACCAAACGAGCCATACTTTCCATACGCGATGCCTTTCATGTTAGACGAGTGGGCCACAGGCGGCAAGGGAAGAGCATTGGCATGGAAGGTCGGCGAAGAAGTCGGAGATATGGTTGCCGATGTCTCAGACTGGATTACAAAGACAGATTTTACTCAATTTGACGAGAAATATATGAACGTCTGGGAACGCAAGAGACATAGGAGACGACTACGGAAGCGTGGCTTAGTTCCAAAATGGGTGGCACCTCCTGATTATAAACCCAAATATGCAGAATGGAATGCTGCGCGGTTGGCTAGGGAAGCTGCTGAAGAAGACGGATATGAAGTAGAAGATGAGACCATGAGCGCAGACGAGAGAATTAGGTGAGACATGCCAACAATCACGATAGGCCTTTGGGTCCTAGTGAAGGAATCATCTTGGCGAACATTGCAGTATATAATTTTGGAACAGCAACGGCTACGCTTATTTGAGTGTCAACAGTGTGTAGGGTATCCAGAGTGTAATTTTATTTTGCATTTTCAACTGGTGGACTATTTACGGGGTGTTCACTAGCTTGGGCGTTGTGGTCTCGTCAGAACAAGGACAACAGACAAGGATTACTTGACGCTTGTACCAACTTACTGCACATTGTATTAAAAATTACGTAGGCTACGGTCATAATAATGGAAAAGAGATCTCCCGGCGGTTACGAGGTCTAGTGTATTCTTAGAAGCTGCCGGATTCCCGCATTCCTTGCATCCCTGGGGTCCCTTGACTTCTTCAAGCCCATGATGATCCTCCCATTGCCAAGATTCGTGCTCCCGCCTCGAGCCGCAACGTCAACTCCAGATATTTACCGGTGTCAACTCATACCAGATAGATGTCATATGAACTAACACCACTTACGCAATCAAGCTTATTATATGGGAAGTGACCAAGATCTAGTTATAAAACTAGAGGCTTGGTAAGTTGAGGGCCAACTGACGGGAACCCCGATGACGAAATTGATCTTCTAGTCTATGACGGTTCGATACCAACCTCTTAGTTCACGACAGCCAAAGTTCTGATTGGACAACGAAAACGGACTGAGACAAAGCCATTAGAATGTTCAACTTGATCGCTGCCAACGTCTGATGTCATGACTACCCGTATTGCTGGTATTGTGTAAGATGGCAAAGCTGAAGCGTACTTGCGAAAGCTCTGCAAGATATTGGAGCTATGGCGTAACCTATCCCAAGCTGTATACTATGAGCCGGTCTCTCCATTGAGCTTGCAAGACGTATTTAAGACTCGTGAACCCTCCCGTGTTATTTAAATTGATACCTTTGATATTACAAGTCATTCCAAGGACTTCTCCTTGCAATAAGATACCCTCTAACTATATTCAATACCCAATAGATCGATTCCTAACACGACTCACGCAACTCTCGCAATGACTTCTTACACCACTCCACAAGAATCTGAACCCCATCCACCAGGATCCTTCCCGACAGACGACATGATTTCCACACAGGATTCTAGCTTAGCTTCTTCGGGCTCACATCATCAATACAACAAGCTGCACAAACGAGAAGACCCAAGGGGTTGGAATGAGGACGAGAAGGCAGCGTGGGGACATCAACACACGGACTCGGGTGTTGGTTTAACAGATCCGAGCCTGTCATCAAACTCCCAGACTCGTGACCGAGTGAGCGAAGGAGCTTTCCAATCGAACAATGCTACTCTTCAGAACAATGACGTAGCACCAAGCACTGTTGGTAATACTACAACGAGGTCACCTAACTACCAAGGAAAAGAGGGTAAACCTGGCGTTATGACTGGCGCCTATGGTCATAGCAATGTTGATAGCGGCAGCAACTACTATCCCAAGCCGACCGCGGAGGATACGTCTTCCCAAAATCAAACCAGCGCAAGGGGCGTCGGTGCTGTTGGATCCGCAGCAGGGATAGCTACCGCTACTGAATCAAGAAATACAGAGCTAGGGCAAATACCTGAGGATCGTAACACTATTCGGAATGGCCTACGTCAAACCAGCAATGTCGAGCACGAAGATCCATACTGGGGCGACGCTCCCCACGGTACCGGTGTCTATAACACAGTTACTGGACATGGTAGCTCTGAGACAGCCACCGAAGGCTCCCTTCATTCACAGGGCCCTCTAAGTCACGAGCAGCAGCGTGCATTCCCACTCGCGACTTCTAACGATGCTTCCCGCGACGAGAGTGGCCACCGTAACGGTTCACGGTTTAAGGAGAGCCTAGGCGAATCCACTACAGGCGCAGCTGCAGGACTCCCCGTCTATGAACTTGCTGAAAGGCGACGAGACCATCAACATGAGGACGATCTGAAAGAGCCCGCCTCCCGCAAGCATCATGAAGCAGATACCAAAAAGGAGAGTAAAATTGGTGGCTTATTCTATCGGGATCACAAGGGCGAGAAGGAAACTAAGTCTGAGAAGCTCAACGAACCAGTTCCCAGTAAATACGATAGACCGTTGAGTGAAAGGGACGCTGGTGTAGCCCTCGCCGCCGCTACTGGAGCATATGGTGCGAAGAACCACGCCGACAAGCATGACAAGAAAGCCAGAGAATCCGAGCACGGTATGGCGGACAACAATGCTAACGCACTCTATCAGCATCCTAATGAGAAGATTAGCTCGAAGGATCCTTTTATCGCTTCTGGATACACGAAGCCTAGTAGCCATGGTTCTACAAAGATTACGAACAATGCTTACCCCCCTTCTGAAGATGTAACCACGAGAAATCACCCTTTTACCTCTCAGACTACAGGGAAGCCTAACGAACGAAATGATTCAAAACTTGGCTACGGCCTCGCAGCCGCTGGCGTAGGAGCCGGTGCTGGCTATGCAGCTCGCGAGCATACCCACAGGGATAGCGACAAGAACAAGGTGCATCCTAACCAGCAAGCATTCCACGATTCAACGACGGCGTCAAAGGCAACCACGCATCCATCGGATACAGGTTACATTATCGGAAAGCCTCAACTCGCAGTGCTTTCTGGTACTGGAGAGACCACCGCCCCCTATGAAAAGACGCAGGGTCTGTCGCAGACAAGTTCCAGCGCTAACCGCTCCCTCAATAACCCTAGCCGCCACGGCGAGTATAACGTCCTGCAAGACGGTACTACTTCCGGCGTTAACGTCGGAGATCGTCATTATGGTGACAAGAAGAACGTGGTAGCTTCGTCGTCGCAGAATGCTACACGCGACGCCGTGACGAAGGATAACCATACTGGTGCTAAGGCGGCGGTAGCTGGTGCTGGTCTTGCTGGCGCGGGCGCTGCGGCTCACTACACTGGCAATCGTAATAGCAACACTTCATCCGCACCGTATGAGGTCTCCGGCGCCAACGGTCGTGCACCCGCGGACTCTACTCAAGGCAGTACTTACAAAAGCCTATCAACCGGCACTCCCTCCGGTATAAATGTCGACGACGGCCAACAATATGACAAGCACAATATCGCTACATCATCTCCTACTAGTGCCACACGAGGCACTGTAGATAACAACAACAACAACAACAACAACAACCACAGCCGTGCCAAAGCTGCTGCCGGTGCTGCCGGTGTAGTCGGTGCTGGAGCCGCTGCAAAGCACCACTCCCGGCGAGCCACCAACGATACCACCGCCTTTCCATCTACCACATCTCGCGAGCACCAATCTCCCACTACCAGCTCCAGCAACCGTGCGTCGACCGACTCCAGCCACGGCGGACAGTACAATGTCCTCCCATCCGGCACACCTTCAGGCATCAACATCAGCGAGCGCGACGACCTCGGCCGCAAGAGCCTAGAAAACGCTGCTAGCAAGGCCAAGACACCCGCAACCGCAGCTCATCCCACTGCTACGAGTGCAATTCCCGCTTCGAAGAAGAACGTCGCTGGTACGTCGGCAGCTGTCCCCGCAGGTCTAAACCCCGCAGACAAGGTGCTGCACCGGTGCAGGAAGTGTGGCGAGGAGAATGATATTACGGGGTACTTCCGCGTATGAGATAGTTAATTGTGAGGGAGAATGATGGATATGAATAATGAGAGAGTACCTAATGCTACTACTACTACTGGGACTGAGACTTGGGTTAGGAAATGAATTGGATAAGACACTGGTCGGAATTGGAAACGATGGGTATGTAATTATGTAGGCACGAGGTTTAGCTATGACGAGAATACGAAAGTAATAATTATATGATATACTGAGATTACTGTTAGTTTTTGTCTAGTGAATCAGCGATGTTTTCTTGCAATGTTGTTTTCAGGATGAAGGGATTTATATACCCTCTCTGATATTAGTATCAAAAAAAATCGTCGAATTGATGTTACTATATAAACGTAGTATACATTTAAATCAAGTGAACACTACATATATATACATACCAAGTCGTGAATACTAGATTGTCGCTGATCAGTCTGTTCCATATCGCAGTATATATACTTGTGCCTAATTGATATGTCTACTACGTATAGTATAATATATCGGTGATATATATATGAGATTCCAACGATCCTATCTCTGATTAAACCAACGTTCGATGAGGTGCCCCCCACTGCTAAAGTGACACGATAGTTGCTTGAATTCGTTGGTGTCGAAGAAGATAGCGAGATCCACAACTACGAAAAAAAAATCACCCAAAAATACTCCAGACTCCACTTGGCGTAGTGGAGTTGTAAAAAATTGCAAAAGTGAATGCATGAACGGGGAGTCGAACCCCGAGCTCAACCTTGCATTGGAAGATGGAAGGGTTGAATGTTACCGCTACACCATTCATGCTTATAATTACAGTCTCATATTCAACATTATATTACCCAGTCCCTAGTTAGTCAAGCTACCACTCAGCATACCATACCATAGCATAGCATAGCACAGAAGAAAAGCACAGCTTCCAGATTGACTTTGATTTTCAGTTACAATCGTACTCTTTTCTTTAAGGCCTATTATTTGGATAGTTTATTCATTATTTCCAATATATCTAATGGGAAACTCGTCACTGGTCCTTCAAAACGTGTGGAATAAAGGAGTTATGTGAATGTGAACTAGTAATTAATCCTATGTTAGAAGGCAACTCCTAAATCTTTACACGGCGAAGTTGTTATTTACCAGCCCTTGCTCGCATTGTAGAAGTATCAAAAGTACAACTGCACGTAAATAATTAGCAGAGTTGAGATATCAAACTGGCGTGAGAATCACGCAAACGTGAGGACATGATAAATCCAAATCGCCAGGGACAACATCGCTAGGGGCGACAGAAGTTTAGTAATAATACTGGCTGATGATTTCAGCTGATGATTTCACTTCTGGCAAGATCTCAGGTTCACCTTCTTTCATCGAAGCCTAATCCAAAGGTCGACCAAACAACACCGCAGTGAATGAACAGTGACTTCTGCACTCACAGGCAACCCTCGGCCTGTGTCGACTATCACGTCTCCCCCTTTATCATATCTCTGTCATAAGAAAGCCGAGAACCGCCCCATTGGCGATCCAAGCCATGGACCAAGATCAAGATCAGCAGCTCGACGTGACGGTTGACCAGGAGGAGCTTCGTGAATGGTCGCCGCCTCTTACTGATTCTGGTTTCAATCTCACTACCCACGGCCTTGAATGCATCCCACAGGAACTCCTTGACGTTGAGTGCTCAAAGCTCTATATTGAGTTTTTGCTACAGTTCATGGAGCCGGCAACAGAAGGCCCAGACTCGGACAACATAGCGGTTACTACACATACCGTTTTGAAGGCCGACTTCGTGACTCCTCATGACCAGTACAAAGGCGTTCGAATTGCCATGAACCTGGACACGCGAGACTTTTATCCAGAATTGGGAGTGTTGGGCGTACAGTTTCGCACATACTCGGGAAAGACTACATCGTCGATACGTACTTTTGTCTTTCCTCTCCACGGCTCCGTGAAAGTTGGTCAGATACTCGAGGCGATTACTAGCAAAAGGATGCAGCATTTCTCGTTTGATTATGACGCCAATGACAAGACCTGTGGATGCACTGACTTCGTGTAAGTTCAACTCTCTACAGCGCTACAAGCATCGGTCTTTAAATACTAACAAAATTTCTTCCTAGTACCCAAGCTTTCTACCAACTCCAAGTCCGAGGCTATGTTAGTCCTCAAGTCGAAAGCATCCTTCCGGAGGAGCCTCAGATGCCTAGCGGGTTGACTGCCTATGATATTCTATCTATGGCATTCAATCGTCAAAGAGGACATATCGAACGTTCTATCGGCAGAGGTAAATTCTTGTGTTACACGCGTGTTGAAGAACCCTACATGGGATATGATGATGATACAGCCTCGATGGAGGTTGACTGAGATCACCTGGTTCCCTTTTCTTGGTTTGTTCTTTCTGGTTGCTTTTGAAAAATTCTCGATAATACCCAAGGGCGTGAATTAGGATGCGTGAATAGGGACAAGGAGAATACCCATACAGGCGGAACTGTATTTAATCATGATTCATGGAGTAGGCTGTAAGTTCGTTGGAAGGTTGTTTGAAGCTGGTCTCAAGTAGTCATAATAGTCTACAGACCAGGCTATAATCATAGTTCTCGTTTCGAGTTCCGCTTTGCAGATGCTGGGAGCATGAAATCGCATATTTGAAGGGTTGTCATAGCTTAATTCTAGTCCTTCTGTTATTCTTATAGTTGAATAAACCGAGGAAAACCTACCTCTTGCGTTCCTCCAATATAATTGCTTGTTTATAATGCTTTCGTCTACGGGATCTGCGTAAATTGCGATCGATACTAGCGTAGCCTTCGCACCAATTAGTGGTGGTTTAATACTGCTACCTAGAGGTTCCCCTATCCACCAAAAGATACATTTTTTTATCTCAATTATTGCTGATGGGCTTTTCAAGGATGACACATCATTAGAATTAGAACCACTATGCTAGTACTATGTAGTTATGTAGGTATTTTGTAAAGGTGCAAAAGTGCAGAGGCGTCTCGTTTTGTTTCATATGGACCAAACTATTAATGTGTTCCTGACGATTTGCTATATTTAGCTCGGCTACGTCAGGAGGGTAGTATTGAAGACCTAGCCCTGTGAAACGAACGATAATAATACCTACAAGGTGTCTAGGTACTTGGATATTCTTTCAAATCTTAAATATACCTAATTATGTAGTTGGTCCAAATTATACAAAGGTAATCCATGATATAGCCTTTAGACTCTTCTGATAGTACCGTCGCCAATTTCTTTTTCTTTTTTTCTTTTGGTGAGAAGCTCACGCCAAGATCAGCAGATCTACGGTCGAACCTCTGCTCTATGAGAATGGGGGTATTGCCCCGTAGGATTCACTCGCATTCGCCCGGGTAGGGGTCCAGGGTAGGGATTAAACCCATGTCTAAGTTCTGCCTTACGCCGCTAATTTAACCCTGGTTTTGGGGGCTGAATAGGGACTTTTTTCTGTTTTTGTAGCAGACGAGCGGGCGCAGCAAGCGGTCAAGCAACTTATTTTTCTTAGCCCACAACGCTGATTCGACAGAGCCTGACGATTAGCACAGATTTTATCGTCATGTCCGTGCTCTCGATTCCTACTAAGAGGGGATTTCCATTCTCAGCCAAAAGCTCGGCGGACCATGTTACGCTTATGGCGTTGCTGGCGGAGTAGGTATGCACAACTCGTTCAGCCGCAGTTTAGTGTGATGTGATGGGTGTTTCGTCAGGAGATGAATCCTTCATTACCTAGATAGTGTCTAGGCTGCAAGGGTTCATTCGATAGTCTAGAGCGTTGCCTACCTATTTACCTATTTATTAATCTAAAGCAGCTTCGCTAAAGATTCACAAAGGTTTGGTCTTTTATTTCTTTTAATAATTCCTCCATCTTTCTCCTGGCCAGTCGATATTCGATTACCATTCCTGTAATCAGTGTAAGACAAACGCAGATAAAGAAGCAAATCGGTTCAACATTGTCCCTATTATAACCTTCGACGAGTCGGTCCATTTGCGAATATCACGATAATGGACAGCCAAGAGAAATACGTCTACACTGGACCTGAGTATCCCCAAGGCAGCAATCCTCAATACCAAATGCAACCTCATCCACAAGGCCACCCACAAGCACACCCGCAAGCCCATCCGCAGGTAGGAGCCTATGTGCACCCTCACGAGCCCCAGCAACCGCAAGCGATCCCCCGGGAAGCCTACGGCCAGCAAGGTGGTGAATGGCAAGCGAGTCTATGCGATTGCTCGCCATGCTCGAGCTGCCTGCTAGCCTGGTGTCTACCATGTCTCCGTAAGTGCCTCGATCTTATTCCACTACAGGATATAAGTCGATTAGGAGGTAGCTAACATGATCTCTTTTTCCTTCGTAGTGCTCGGTCAAACCTCCGAGCGGATTCGGGATCCCTCGATGCAGACAGCCGACATGATGAACAGCGATTGCATGATCCACGGCCTTATCACATGCTTCACCGGCTGCGGCTGGATGTACGTTTTCCCCTCTAATTGTTTTAGGTTGATCCCAGTGTTGATCGTTATTTCAGCTACGGCATGCTCAAGCGAACCGAGATCCGTGAACGCTACAACATCAAGGGAAGCGGATGCGACGACTGCTGTGTATCATTCTGGTGCTCATGCTGCGCTCTCATCCAACAGGATAACGAAGTCAAGATTCGCCAACAAAATGCCCAGCCTATTGCTCAAGGCTACCAGCCGCAACCAGGCATGCAAATGCCAGCGCCCGCCCACGCGCCGCAACACTGATCCTTCGGCACGAGATCTTTGATTCTTAATTCGAAATCACCAATCTGACTGAAATATAATGATTTCTGTAGATGTTTGTAAATTTAAAGGGCGATTGGAAATTACTTCGACCCGGGTTGGACATGGTTATGAACGAACTCTTAGGGGTGTGGGCAAAGATGCATGTCGGATTTAATGACAGCATGTGCTATTGAGATATGTAGGTGGAATGTATTTAACAGAGGTATACCCAGGATGGAAAGGACTGAAATATTAACTTGGAACGAGTTTATACGCGGAACTGTAGTTTGTCTAAATATAAGAACCGCACAGATGGAATCGCGACCGTTCTAGATGTCTTTTATGGCGTGTTTATAGTTTTCAAACATAATCGCACTTCGTTGGATTTCAATTCAACCCGTACTCTGCCCTCTAAGGCCAAGTGCTAAGTATATCGTCGTATAAAACTATCAACTTCGTTGTCTAAGTCGATGAGACCGACTCCTGCCAAAATAAAGCCCCAATCACCATAAGGGTATCCATGCCTAATGTCACAAGGCGCCTATCCTACACGTTGAATTCACTCGGATCTAATGTCGTACGGACTGAAGACCGCCGATCGTCCTAAAGCTCTATCTACTCTATCCATCTCCATGAATAGTGCCTTGATCCTTCAGGTCGAGTTTCCCATTTCGTGGCTTCATATATATTTCGGTCCTGAATTTTGTAACCGTGAATAACCTCAGCCATGAGCGGGGTCTCTAAATGGGCGATGAATTGTGCTTTCTCGCCCTCCGTGAAGTCGATCCAGCTTTCGCCTTCTCCATTTTCACGTAATATTTTAGTAGCACCTATATCCGACGGAGTAGTGCCTACGGTGCCGCGCCAACGTGTATAGTATCTGGTACATCCCTCGGGAACCGCTGGTATATCTGACCGCATGCGCTTGGGGATTTGGGAGCTTCCATCGATTCTACCCTGTTCTACACTTTCATTCTGCCCCCTCTTCCTCTTTGAACCTGGTTGAGATCCGCTCGAACTCGCATTATTGCTTTCGACCGCCGGTGCTGGCACTTTGCGCAATGGTTCGACTAAACGAATGTACCTATCAATGTCGCCGTCATTTTGTGCAAGGATTATTACGCCTTCTGCAGCAGGCATGAAGTTAAAAGTCGCCTCGAATACATCGTTCAGCATGGTCTTCCTGATCTCTACCCAACTACTGCCAGCTTCGCGTTGAACTCCTAGAAGGGTAGCCTCAACTACGTAGGAGCCTTCGAGTCCGCGGTTGCGTACAACATTAGCCACGTACTCTCGGTGAGGTTGTAACCGCGACGCAGCCTTCTTCTCGAGCTTTTTCTCGTGCGCGAGAATGGTATGCTGCTTTTTCAATTGACGCCGCACGGCAGCGTTTTCTTTGGCCAGCGTTGCATACTCCTTGCACGCCTGCTTGACGTCCTTCTTGTCCCATCCAACCCAGAGCATCTTCTGAAAATCATTACCTACCTTTTGACAGTATAGTCCCTTAATTTGCTCTATAGCTGTCATAACGACGTCGAAGTTGATCCCGCGGAAAGGCATGGGATCTGGAAGAATATCTGGATCGCTGTAATAAGTTTCCAAGAACATGTCGATGTCAAAGTTAAGCTTTTCCTCCAAGGTAGCTAAATTATCAAAGTCTGCTTGTCGACGGCCGGAGAAACATGACTCTTTGTAGGCTGAGGATTGTGCTTCCCAGTCCGCCTTCATCTTCTCAAACTGACCTGGCATAAATGACTGATATTGTCTCCTGATATCGCCGAACTGAGATCTTTTGGTTAGTAGAGCTACCATGTTAATGTTTAGCAGTATATATGTATCAACGCACATCAGGTTTGAGAGATTCCCTGCGGAAGAGTTCTCGTAACTCATCCTTTGAATAGCTGTCCACGGGTCCTAGCACCACGCCATAGTGTCGGCTCTGAGCTTCGAGCCAAGGTTTCGTCACTACTCGGAACGTCTCTGTACGCCATTCGCGAAGTTGGTCTTCATCGGCACCCTCCGGCTCGAAGAGGAGTCGCTTTATCTCTGGAGGCTCCACACGAGGTATGCCTTTCACGGTAAGCCTACCATTATACTTGAAGCCTTGACCGAACACCGGCTGGGGTTTTGGAGCTAAAGGTTCGTACTCCATCTTTGGTGATAGTATATTGAGTAAGAAATGGTTGAATCCCGACCCGGTTGGTATATCTTAAAAGCACTTTACGCTGTAGGTCATACGCTATTTTTAGGTACTCATATGCAGGTATGGATGGTGAAGTGGAAGCCGATAGTTGACGACGAAGAGATCAAAGTTCCATTAA
Source organism: Daldinia loculata (assembly GCF_022478755.1). Classification (NCBI taxonomy): domain Eukaryota; kingdom Fungi; phylum Ascomycota; class Sordariomycetes; order Xylariales; family Hypoxylaceae; genus Daldinia; species Daldinia loculata. The sequence continues at coordinate 313,140 of NW_026054861.1, read as the reverse complement.
AACAATGTTGCGATTTGTACAATTAGGTTAGGTACTGTAGGTTAGGTACTGTAGGTTAGGTACTGTAGGTTATCCGACTGCCCGGTCGCCTAGATACATGCACAAACCCCTGTCCAGGGGCAGAAGTGGAAATAAAATATGCGGGGCTCGGTACCCGGGGAGCTTAGTAAGAATTATGGTACCCCACCGGCCCCTTTTATATTACATATGTACGAAGTACCTAGGTACCCTTACCCTTTTAACTGATGGTGTATTGGAAGTTCTAAATGCCTTCTTTATTTAAAGCAAGTACCTAAAGTATAAGTTGAAGCAGAGTGGTATAGGTTTCATCTTAAAACTACCTACTAATACAGGCTATAATAGATTAACATCATAAGGTATGCACTTGCATGGCAAGTAAGAAATAACGGGCATTTCCAACAACAAATGCGTTGCCCCTTAATCACATGTAGGTATTACCAGTTTTGCTTAACCATTCTTTTTTCCAGAGCCAGAAATATCCGATGGCGCGCGATGCCGACGTCTGAGGTTCGGGTATATAACAACCACCACAAATACCCAGCGGCGTAACTAATCCTTGCCATTCGATCGTAATTGATGAGTATTGCATCCGTAAACGAACGGTGCACGCCACGGGAGAAGCATTCACTTCGCCGTGCAAAGAAAATGGTCCGATATCATCTATCCCAGATGCCTCCAGTGAGTATGTATCGCCGTCGATGTTGGTCTTGTAAAAGGATATTATAATGGGAGGACCGACTCGAGCTCCCGGCAGTAGGGTGTATACGAAGGTTCCACACCAGTCTCCTTCGACTTCCCTTGCCAGGTCGCGCACTCGTGTGGTATACCATGACCACCATCCATCACCGGCGAAGGGGTAGAAGTAGCGACCTTTTTTTCCTCCAACAGAGATAAGACTAGGCGTAGGAAGTGGGAATCGTGCTCGTAGAGACGTAGCTCCCATCCATGTACCATGTTCGGCGTCTTCTTCTTGGCTGCTTTCGAAATACCAGGAACCAAAGAATTCAATGTTCCTTGGATTTGGGAGCTCTATCAACATTTGGGTACCTTAGGTTAACGATCCAGCCAGTTTCTAGCATATATAAGATACTGAGTTCCTCACCTTTTGATGTATAGTAAATGTTTCGCGCAACGAGTTCTATTAGAAGAAGCGCATGTGTCTGCCTACCTATCCACGAGTTCTGGAATTTGTCGTATCCTTGATCTAGCGTATTGCCGTCGTAGATTTTCTTGATAATGGTGAGGTAACTGTTCGTTGCTGGAAGCTCGATAGTTAAACGGTGCGCTTTGGATTGGCACCACGTTTCGAGTTTACTTAAAACCAAGCAGAAAGCGAACTGTAGGGGATTCTCGCCGCCAATACACTGATCAATTCTGATAGTATTTAAGTCTCCGGACAGAGAAAAGAGACTGGGACATAATTTGTCAAGTATAGCAGAGACACCAGAATTGCAGGCCGTTGTGTCTATGCAAGCCATCAGTCAAACTATCCTAAAGAGACAGCAGGGCTATAACACGAATATAATACTCACACCCCCAGATAGGTAACGTAGAAAGTAAAGCTATTAGACCTTGGAGAGATGCTTTCGTGTCTTCGCTTAGTTGCGGCGGTCTTCTCATAGTTAGCGTGAGATTCCCGCGAATCTTAACAGTCGATGCTATTGGCCCTGCTAATCTTTCCAAATCTGCCTCGACACCTGGAAGCCGGGCTATAGCCATGGCGAGACAAAGCCATGTCATCTTTGGACCTTCATTGCGCTGACAAGGCTTGTTGGGACCATCAACATAGCCATCCATAAAACGCACCAGTGCGGCCTTATTCCCGAAAGTAGCGGAGGTAAGTTCGGGAAGCTAGTATGATGGAATCAGTTCTAGACCTTAGGGTTATTGGGTAATGTACGTTGAAGTAATAATACATAAAGCTGGAACGACATTCGGAAGACGGCAGCATTGTTACATGCGTCGTGAAGAATTCGACACGTCCGACTGAGCGCTAGAATGTCTAGGGCCGTGCATCTTCCAGCGATAAGCTGAAGTAACTCCGTAGGGAGGTCTGTGATAGACGGCATTGTAAGTTGAGTAGGTCTTCGACATAAGAATAAATGTTAGAAAGCGGAATGTCGTCAAGGAATAACATAAAACTAAGCGCGGGAATCTCCGGAGTTCGAGGTTAAAATACATTAGACATCTCAGCTAAGAATATCATAGGCATCCATTTAAATTTACGATTCGCTCTGTAACATCGCGCCTCTTTCTGCCCCGCCATCAAGCTTCAAGTCATATGGATGTAACATCAGCATCCGTACAGATTCAATATATCGTGAAAGATCCAGAACATGTAACTAGCGACAATATAAAAACTCAGTATGTTAAGAATTGATTTGAATTTGCGGTGATGTTTAATACGTACCTAGGTACTTAGCAGGATTGTCTGTATTTAGGATACCTGACCTATTATATTAAAAGATGAGCTGACTAAAGTACTTCTTATGATCGAATGATCTCATGATGAGATTGAATTAGCGGGTCTGCTCAGACACCGCTCAGGTACGGATCCGTAAATTTGTAGGATTCGCCATTCTCATGAGATTCACTACCTACATGATTTTGTTATCCTCGCATCTTCTTCTCACTATCCTTACTTGGTTCTCACTTACCCAGCGAACCGCATGGAAAAGTCGATGTCTCCTCAGATATTACTCTCACTTTCCTAAGAATGGCCATCCTATTGAACCTACCTAATGAGATTCTCATCTCGATTCTTGATGCCCTCGCTGATGTCGATCTTCAGTCGTTAATCATCTTACAACTTATGAACCGCCGGCTTTATAGGCTTGCGAAGGATATCTTATACGACGTTGAGAGTATCTCGAGCACTGACGACGCGAGCGACGATGAGGGAACGCGAATACATCCTCTTTGGAGAACAAAATTTAAAGGCCTATTCGATACGTCAGATTGCTTTACGGACGAGGAGAAGACGAGAACGGCATTTCTAACGCTCAACGGCGATTACACACTCCCCTTCCGCAGGCTCCCATGGGCACAAACGGAAAGTGAGCGCGACGCGTATCGCCGCCCAGGAGCGAGCTGGCGCGAAATTAGCCTTACTTTTGGCCGAGCTCCCATAATCCACTTAGACGTAGTCAAGAGTTATTCCGCTGCTGAAGGCGACGCAGTTGACTACTACCAAGTTGATCTGCCACCGTCCGGTATGACAATGGGTCTTTTCTATGATGTTCTCCTATGCGACAAGGCAACATACGGCTATGAGACAGGCAGTTGGGAATTGATGGTCGGCCGAAAATTACACAGTTTTGATGTCTTATTCGAGTACGAATGCTTCATTCCGGATGATAGAGACTTAGTCGACATCGGTAAAGAGGCGCGCCAGGCCGCAGTGTTGTATGTGCGGGGCGGCCCAGTGAGCCGTAAATTCACACCCGAAACCCTGGAGGACAGTTGGGTCGTCAACAGCAATATAGAACGACGACTGCTCCCGTGGCAGGGGCCTATTCAGAATTTCATCTTTACCGGATATTTCGATTAGATGCTTGGGATTGGGACTGTTGAACGCTCGGGGTTCTGACCGCTATTATACCTTTTATCGCAAAGCTAATTACGTCATATTTCGAAGAAGTCTTGGGGATTCGGTAAAGATCTCAGCCCGCCCCTGGACCCGACGGGACAATCTCACCTCCGCACTTCAGACGTTTCTCAGTCACAAACGAGTTTATTTCTAAACAATGTATGATCTTCGTTACACAAGGAAACATTCGGACCAATCAAAAGTTTTCATCGTAAGACTACACTTCCGCATTTGAGATATTGATTCCTAATCGTGTAGATATATAAGCATCCAATTAGTAATGATGAGAGTTATTTCCTTATGTACTTATTAGCGACCAATTGCAACCCCCTTTTATATCGTATGAGGCTTGAGGTGGTATCTTGGCAGATCTACATTGATGTTATTACGCGTCTAGAGACACGATTGGTATAGAGCTGCAGACCAACTATTCTAACCTAGATTTCTACGTATTTCTAGATGAATTGGTTGGCATACAACATAAGTATAGTGGGGCTTAAATATTCAAGGCTATACATTAGTAACGGACAATGTTACAGAAGTGATGGAATGGGAAAAGACTACCGTCACCGCCTTCTTTCCGCTGTGCTTCGGACCTGTCCAGAACAAGTGACACGTTTCAGCCCCGTGTAAATACTGATATACTGACTAATACAAAATCCACCTTAAAGCTAGGTAATTCTAGACCTGTTCCTGAAGCTTCTATAGTGTACATCGAAATGTATAAATAATGGGTACCTTTCGGGCTTAAAACGTAATAAGAGGGGTTGTCTTTCATCTGTTCCTACTTCAATTACAACATTTAGACCATCGATTGCAACATCGCAAATAGTCTTTTCACCTACCATAACTCCCAAAACACCATACTTCATATTCACTCAGCAATCCAATCATGGCACCTTTTGGCAAGATTTACTCCTACCCAGGAAACTTCCGTGTCGAACGAGTAAGGTTTTCTTTATTTTATTTTTTTAATACCTAATTTATAGTCATTAACCCTAACTTCTTTCGCAGGCTCAAGTCGTAGCTGCTTACAATGGCCTCGAAGTGCCCTTAGCTGAGGACTTCAAGATGGGTGTGGACAACAAGTCCCCCGAATTTCTGGCCAAGTTTCCCATGGGCAAGGTCCCTGCTCTAGAGTGTGCCGACGGCTTCTGCGTCGCCGAGGGCGGTGCCATCTGCTACTATCTTGCGCGTTCGGGACCCAAGAAGGATCAACTACTCGGCACTGATCCTAAGACCCAAGCTAAAATCGACGAGTGGGTTTTCTTAGGCGAGACCGAGCTTATTCAAAACGTCCTCCCGCCTACAGCCATGGTGATTTACAACGGGTTCCCGAAGGACAATGAGCGCTACGACAAATGTGTAGCGGCCACCGAGCGCGCTCTAAAGCGTATCGAAACCGCTCTCCAAGGCGGCCAGAAGTACCTTGTCGGTGACAGCGTCACTCTTGCCGATATCATGGTAGCAGGCTGTGTATTCTTCGCCACTAAGGTCATTATCGACGCCGAGATACGCAAGGAAATTCCAAACGTCGTCGCTTGGGCGCAGCGACTAGCAGCTCTCCCCGAGTTCAAGGCCTTGGGCGAGTTTAACTTGCTGGAGACTCGCATTAAGCCATGAAGGACTTGTTAAGATAGCGGGGAGCATCTCCACTGCTACCTTAGGTTAGGAGGTACCTATGAAGGCAAACTATGGGCATCACGAAAAGCTTTAGGAGGCACTAAAATATCAATAAAGATGAACTCGAGCCAAGTTCAAAGGTCTGGTAGTATCGCAGCATAGCATATCTATGTCTATTGCTCGGATTATAACTTGGGGGTGGAAGGGATCGGTAAATCAAGATAGTTTCAAATCATCCTACGAATGCAATTATTTCGGCCCATAATTCTTTCTTAGACCATTTCGGTCCTTGCTAAACTTTTCGTGCCTCATATATGAATTATTTACCCCAGATAGGTGGTCCGAATAGACAACTAGGTAATCATAAGTGTAAACTACATAACTATTAGAAGAAGAATACGTTTACATACGACTCTAAGCTGACGATTGAATATCAATTCCCCAAAGGAAAAGGGGCCCACCCAACCTCAAGCCCTTAACAATACCGCGTATTTATACGAATACAACTAACAAAAATAACAACTGCGGGGACGCTAGTTATTCATAAGGTGTATATAAAGATTGATGCTTCTCATCATTGCGCTTCACCATCTGAGCTCAAAAATTCACGCCCTTTTATATACCATTTGCCGTTCCAGTCAAGTATAAGCGAATCAGCAAGACACAGACCCACCGGGATGATGACGACAGTAGGAAGATGCTACACAGCGAGAATATCAGTCAGATGCGCCCTCCCGACTACAAGCCGCCGGTCTCCGGTCCCGGAAAGTATTTTACGGTCCGGACCCACGACTTCTCAGAGACGGTTTATATTTTCCAACCCTACGAAGTTTTCACGTATATCTCAAACTAGGGAGTTTTCTAATATCCGAAAAGACAACCCGGCAGGCATAAATACAACCCTACCAAGCAGCAATCGGCAAAACCTGCAGAGTGACATGGCACAAAACACAAACACTCACCACATCGTTGTCGCTCTAGAAGCGTCAATCGTTCCAGTTCCGCCTCTGGACCTCCCCGCGCCACATACATACGAGCTCCGGGAGTACGGAAGAACCCGCCCCGAGGAGATAGCCGAGAGGGTAAAAGATGCCGACATAATCATCCTAATTATTGCTCGGATCAACGCCGACATCCTGCGGCCCGAGATGACCCCTCGCCTGAAAATGATATCTGTGGTAGCATCCGGGACCGACTGCGTGGATCTAGCAGCGTGCAGGGCCCGGGGGATCGTCGTGGGCAACACGCCGCATTGCAACACTGTTTCCGTCGCCGATCATGCCGTTGCGCTGTGCTTCGCGACGCGGAGATCAGTAGCGCTTATACACACGATGGTACAGTCGGGTGAATGGAGAAAGGAGATGTTGCATAAGACTCTCAATGGTCCGGATGGCAGGGCCCCAAGGACCTGTCGGGACGAAACCCTTGGGATCATTGGTTATGGTGCCGTGGGAAAGATACTCGAGTCTACTGCTAAAGGATTAGGTATGAAGGTCTTGATATCTGGACGCAAAGGTGATTCGACAGCGCCGGAAGGCCGCACTCCATTCGACACGCTGATCCGCGAGAGCTCGGTTATTGTGTTATGTCTGCCGCGGTCTCCGGATACGATGAACCTAATCTCCAACGCCGAACTAGACGCTATGAAGCCCTATGCGGTTATAGTCAACGTTTCTCGAGGGGGTATCGTGGATGAGAAGGCACTCGTGGCGGCCCTGAAGTCGAGAAAAATCGCTGGTTATGGTACAGATGTCTATGAGCAGGAACCTGCAAATCCTGATAGCAGCCCTCTGGTGGGACCTGATGTGGCTGGCCTTAATATAGTTACTACGCCGCACGTTGCTTGGTGCGCGGGCGACACTATCGCGAATTACAATAGAGCGACAAAAGAAAATATTGCTGGATGGCTGACTACTGGGCAGCCAAAGTATTCGGTGGTATAAGGAGTGTGGGTTATTAGATAGATGTTTAGGATACCATATTGCATTGCATCATAGATACCTAGAATACAGAAATAAATGGTTAGGTGGTGTACATATATACTTGTTATATTGGTGCAAACGACGGGTTGCCTAGTTGTGCATGAGGATTGTGATGATAGTAAATAAATAAAAACAGAAGGCTGCAGGGCAACCTAGAAAAAGGTACCTAAGAAAGTATTCCTTATAAGTCATAATAAAATAGCAAACCGTCACCCAGAATGGAACGTCCCAGTGGAGGCTGCGGCCTGAGAAGCTGGTGCCACCCCATGACTTGATGGTTAGAAAAACCCAAAGGGGCTTTTCGTAAGGAGAGTTTAAGAAGTCACGCCTCCCCAGCTTTTTTGCCAGTTACCTCAAGGTCCACGGTTCAAGTTACTGCATTTTGTCTTTTTTTTGTTCCCCAGGTACCCTTTTAAGACGGCATGGCCCGTGATATCTACGTAGTTTGCTACAGTGACAGCTGCCATATTTTCTACCTAGGATAGGCAGCTAACTGAGAAGCAAGTATATTCCACGTATCTATCTGCCTAACGATACTACTTTGTTTGACTCCTTCTTTTGACTCAGTTCCTTAATCAGCTGTCTTAGGTACTTTGGTGGTTATGAAGCTGCAATAACTTTTAACTCTACCTAAGTAGAATTCTAGGATTAAAATTGAAAATATCATTACTTCAACCTACAAGGGGAAATAATGATTATTAACCTTCATACAGCTGCTGTAAATAACGTCGTGATATCTGCCTAAGATATTTCACTTATGAAGATGAATATCAGTGGAAGTAAAAAGTCGGAACACAACCTCAAATACAACTTGATTATTCCTCCTATTTATCTCTTTGGTTTACGTTAAATTCTGCCGCTCTTACCCCTATAGTTTCACTTAATCACGACCACTAGAGTTGCCTTTCCTCATAATATCTTAACTACTTAAATTAACTACTTATGAGTTAGCACAGCTGGGAATAGACTTTACAGAGTCGATATATACGAAGAGGTAATTATTGGCCCAGTTGCTTGAATAAGACACACCTTTGCATTGAGGAGTATGTATTGAATCTCTGCCGGTATCTGTAGTAATCTATTCAAAATCATCTACGAACGTGATCATACCTATCTATAAAATCCGTGGTTATGTTATATTTAGTGTTGTACGGAGAGTTTCTGAGGTAATATCTCATGACAACATTAATCATGAGCTTTAGGTTCTCGTCAGCGACTAATATGGTTTATCTTCCTATGCTAGATCTTTTGTGACCTCACGAGATGAGAACGGTAGAGGGGTGGTGAACTATATATAGAATAAAGTTATGTAGGTCTATGTATGGGTTCTGAACTTGAGGTTATGATCACTTACACTTTGGAGACAAGCAATGGGAAATTTATGTGATAATTTCCTTCATGCTCTCTTTATTTGTCCTTCTCGCCTTAATCTCTTCATCCTTTTCTTAACCTACCTACGTATGTCTTCGGAAGAAAACCCTCTTGGCGCTGAAGCTAATGCTCTGTAGAATAGGCAATGCCAAAGTTATCTAATATGCCAAGTAAACGATACCCGGGTTCGACCCGCTCAGCCCCAGCCATAGTTTGGTAATGGGACGGTAATTTCCACACACCTTACCCGAATCGGATGATGCCCGGGGAAGCAGAAGGTTTGAATACGAGCACATTGCTTTCTTCCCCTGATTTTGGTGGATAGGGGTGACTGCCGAGAAAAAAGGAAAAAAATAATAAAGGCCCAGCCAGCGCGTGGCCTAATTTACTAATATGCTTTTCATCACTCGGTTCTGAGCAATCCATCTGACAAGTCAAGATGCCGCGCTTAGCAAGATTGGCTTTGGCCATTTTCGGACTCGCCGTTCCAGCGCTCGCTAAGAAAGTCGACATCTTGAGCCTGCAGGATGGCGACGAAGTGCCCGGCAGATACATCGTGAGCCTCAAGCCCGACATAGATATTGGGGTCCACTTGGATTGGGTGCTCAACGTGCGCAAACGGAGCCTCTCCCCTTGCAGTACTAACGGTCCCGAGAAGACGTATGGGTTTAAGGGCTTCAACGGGTACGCGGGCGAATTCGACGAAAAGACTATCGCGCAGATCATGGCCAATGAGAATGTAACGCTCGGTTCCCAATCCTATTGTAATGCGCAACTGCTAACGATCCTAGGTCCTGGCCGTAGAACCCGACAGAGTCGCGCGTCTGACGTCCGTAACGCAGCAGACCAATGCGCCGTGGGGTATTGCAAGTTTATCTTCGCGATCGCAACTTGCCAATGACAACTCGCGGGGCCACACGTATTCTTATAGTGACTGCGCAGGGACTGGGACGTATGCCTACGTGCTAGACTCCGGAGTCCTAACCAACAACAGCGAGTTCGGGGGCCGCGCCATTAAAGGCTATAACACATATGCAGGCACCGAGTCCTTCGACGACCACTTCGGCCACGGAACCCATGTTGCAGGAACCGTCGCATCTGCCACCTATGGCGTGGCAAAGAATGCGACTGTTGTAGACGTTAAGGTTGTTAGAGGGCCGGTGAGTTGAATCTGTGCTTGGCTATGTTAGTTATTACATTCTTATGCTAAGTGTGAAATCGTAGGGTTATTCGACGACCTCCCACGTTATCGACGGGATAAATTGGGCCGTGAATAACATCACCTCGACGCCGGGACGAGCCAGCAAGTCCGTCATCAACATGAGTCTAGGTATGTAACTTACAATCTCACCCTCCACTCTATCCCCTATCTAACAACCTCCTAGCGTTTACAACCTCATCAGCCCTCAACAACGCCGTCAATGCTGCCTCTCTACTAGGCATACTCTCCGTAGTTAGCGCCGGAAATGACGGTGCCGATGCCTCGACACGTTCTCCCGCCTCAGCCGGGTCCGCCTTAACAGTAGGCGCCGTAGGTTGGGATCGGACCCGAGCTTCATGGAGCAATTTTGGGCGTGACGTCGACATATTCGCTCCCGGAGTCGACGTGCCCTCGCTGTGGAACGTGGAGGGCCTTGAAACCCTCAATTCTGGTACTTCCATGGCGTCGCCGCACGTCGCAGGGCTTGCGTTGTACCTCAAAGCACTCGAAGAGGGTCTAGATTCGCCTGCCAAGACGGTTGCCCGCATCAAGGAGTTGGCTATCAGGGATGTCGTTATTGATGCGGGGAGCGACAGCCCGAATTTACTGGCTTATAATGGTATTGCGTGATGTACTATATAGTGCCAGTGTCGTGGGAACGATGGGTTACGGATTGCATGCATACCTACCTACCTACCTAAGGTACCTACGTATCATAGACTATGTCAATGAGAAAATCATTCAAGAGGAACTGTACTAATTACTTTATCATTGCAGAATCTTGTTAGGATAGCCCAATTAACCTAACTAGAAGGTAGCTCATAATTACACACGTGTGGAATAGTCAATCCTTTACGGGATAACACTTCTTGATACACATGTCACGATCCTCATCAACATTAAACTGTCCATCACGAGTATCAACAAAGTGTACAATATGTGGGTTGCTCAACCGAGTATGAAAAGGTTTGGTAATCGGTATCATCCTAATCCTAGTGTAGGCACCGTAGCCTCGATGCCGGAGATGTAACCCTGTGTAAGGAAAAACAATCGTACATGTAAATCTCAGACCCCCGTACCTCTCAGCAAGAACTTTTCTGGTCCGTTCCATGCCCCCGCCAATCAAAACGAGGGAGTAAGCGATACCCCCCAGAGCTCATTAGAGTAGAGAAATTCTCATGATCAACTTTGCGGAAAAAGAAAAGGTGGCATGGCTACTGTTGTAACCAATGCTAGCAGTACTTCAGATCTAGTAGTACCGTCGGATCTAACCCGAAGCCTCTTAATTAGGTCCGGGGATGTCTGCGATTCGGCTGCTTGCGTGATGACTAGTGGTAGTTACCGCCCCAGCCACCTTGCTGTTGCCGGCCGCCGTAGTAGTTCCCGAAACCTTGGTTGCCTCCGTAACCTCCGTACGGACCATTGCCGTGCCCTTGGCCAGCGGTGCCCCCGAGGCCATAGGCGCTCCCTGCAGACTGGTTGCCGTGCAGACCGTGACTCAGATGACTAGGGTAGCCCCCATATCCGCCCATACCTTGCTGGGCTGACTGGGGAGGTGGAAGGCCAGATGCTGCAGCAGTGTTTGTAGCGGAACCCGGTCTTGCGGCGGCGCTAAGGGAAGGGCTAGGTCCACCAGCAGTCTTCGAGTCGCCATACGGTTTCAAGTCGTCGTTTACAGGACCCGTACTTGAAGCAGGTGCGTTCGGAGCGTTGAAAGACTGCCCGGCCTGAGAGGGGTAACCTGAGCCACGTCCGAACGTGTCATGCATCCCGCCGAATCCGCTGCCACCAAGACCGCCTGGCGCGCCCGACTGAGTGGAGCCTGCGCGGCCGTAGTTATCGATGCCGGAAGCTATTGTGCTATCGCGGCCACCGAGAGAGGACTGACCAAAGCCGCTTGTCGCGGGAGAAGATGCATGATCGTAAGGGCCCTGTGGGGACATTCCGTACTGGTGGGGTTGTCCATAAAGCCCCCCTTTACCGTATGGGCCGCCGTATGCTCCCTGTCCATACGCACCGCCATACTGGCTCATATACTGGGCGTAGTACGGACTCGAGTAGTACGGGTGTGAATAGGGATATTGGTTATTATGCGGCTGCTGATGAAGGTTGGATTGAGGCTGGGTAGCTTGGCTCGAAGCCTGTTGGCCGCCTTGACCGATCGGATTTGGTGTATTGTGGCCACTGTTGTGAGACTCGGCAGAAGCAGTAGCTCCATATCTAGTCTGCTGAGCGCCGCTCTGGGGGTACTGACTTAGATTATCATTCTGACCAGCGTTGTAGCTACTAAATCCACGGTTTGGAACGTTCGAAGTCTCGTGATGGCTTTGGCCAGCATGCTGTTGCCCATATTGCTGTTGCCCGTAATAATTATTGTATGAACTACGAAGCTGCGGGTCGTTCGAATAAGGTGGGTAATCACTCGGTGCGGAGCTAAATGCGCCACTAGTCTGCGTCTGCGGTCCTGAGGCTTGCGTTGTAGGAGTTGGGAAGTTATCGAGACCAGCCGAGCTGGTAGCAGTCTGCTGGCCGAAGGTATCGAATGATTTCTGTGGGAAGCCGGCCGGTTCTGGCGCATTGGTTTGACCATAGCGTCCAAATTGCTGGTTGCTCGAGGGCGCTTGCGGCGCTGTAAGAATATTAGTAGGGTGACTGACTTGGGGATACTGCGACATACGCTGAGCTGTAATGGCAGCGGGACCGGTCGGTGGGGCCACGGGTGTCGCTAGACGACGGTTAGTGAGCTGTTTCTTCTGAGAACGGTGAAAGGGTGCTCTACCAGTTGCGCTAGGTGCTGAGGGTAAAGATGTAGCAGGCTTCTGAGTAGCCGCAAATGCGTCGGGTACTGCTGCAGGTTGAGACACCGGAGGCAATGAGGCACGGGGAACGGCGATCGGAGATTCAGGTGGCGGTTGAGTTCTAGTCTCAGGGTCTTCACGGTCACCATCGATATCATCTTCGATTCCGTTTATGCTGAAAGCACCGAATTGTACGGCGGCACGGTCGACCTCGCGGTTCCCAGGCATTCGGACCGCTTCTTCCTGCTCAAGAAGACGCTTTTGGTAACTAGGCATACGAGGTGCAGGACGTTCGGTTGCCTTAATCGCGGTTGTCGCAAACCCACCAGCAACGGGGCGTGTAGTCTGGTGCTGCGCCTGGGAGGCCGAGAGCGGAGTCACCGTAGCACTATGCTGCGGTTGTCTGGGATCCCATGAATCTGCGGCTGTACCAGCAGCTGTAGCGGTATTCGGGGGTTGAGATTCGTCGGGTAGCTGCTCGAGGTTGACTCGGGTTAAATCGTCTTCAGAAGGGGGTAGTGTAACTTCGGGTTCGACAACCTTAGGCGTCTCTGCGGGGGCAGGCTGTTCGGCGGCCTCTTTCGGGGCTTCCTCGGGCGCAGGCTGCGATTCAGGCTCGGGGGTGGCGGCGGCGGCGGTGGCGATAGGTTCGGCGGGCGGAAGAGGTTCCAACACTTCGGCGGGCTTAGGCGCAGGGGCTTCCTTCGGCTTCGGTGCTGCTTTCGGGGCGGTCGACTGGCGTAGCATGCTAGCCCAGGTCTTCTGTGTACCTTGCGGGATGACACTGGGTTTAGCAGGAGCCGAATCAGTAGGAGCGGTGGCGGGCGTGGGAGTAACAGCAGCTTCGGTAGTAGAATCAGTTGTGCCCCAGGTTGGGGCGCCTTGATCGTTGGTAGCAGCTTCTTCAGTGGTGGTATTGGTGGTTCCCCACCCAGAGGATTCTTCAGTCGGAACGGAAAGTTGCTGGTTCTCCTTCAACCGTTGACCATTCGTGGTAGCATGAGAAGTTGCCCGACCTCTGCCACTTCCTCGACCTCGCTCATTACCACGACCACGACCACCTCGTACACCATCTGAGCGACCGCCACGAACTGGCCTGCTGTTACCGATCGATTCGGCGAGGCCAGCTGAAATGGAAGCATCCTTCGGCTTAGGGCGGGTGGTGGTCTTCTTCTGCTTTGATACTTCGCCCCACTGGGAGATGGTACCTATAAGTGATAATTATATTAGCAAGGCGAAGCGGTAAAAGGGCGAGGGTGGCGAAGAATAAGGAGGGTAGGAGCGTACCTTCAGCAATTCGTGTAGCGGCGACTTCAACATCGCCGTCTGTTTCCTTTAGTGCATAGAGAATATCGGCATCCGACCAGTTCGGGAAGAGCTCTTTAATAGTGTCGAGCTTTCCACCATACTGCTTCCTGAGTTGGCTAACATCACCGTCGTCATCGAAAGCGGTCGCATCTGCAATCGTCAACTTATCACCATTGGTCCGTCTGTTCGTAGAAGTACGGCTGGCGAAGCCTCCTCTGCCACCGCGGCCACCACCTCGGCCACGAGAGGATGGTGCCTGTGATCGAGCCTGAACCTCGGCCATCTCTTAAGACTTAGGTTAGACAATATGATATGTGGTGTAAATGATTCCCTTCTTAGAAGGGGGTTTCAACGATAGCAGTCAAATCGGCGATGACACCAGTGTGGTGGGCGTTGTTGGAAACGTGAAATGGTGGAGAAGTAAGTTGTAGGTTGAATGACAGAATTGATTTGGAATTTGGGTGGGCGGAAGAGGTAAGAAGTTGGGGGCGCGTGGCACTGTATGCGATTCGACGCAGGTGAAGGTGAGGCTGACAAAAATGTGCGACGTGTCAATAACGCGACGGTAGGCGAATTGGCCAATTGTCTTTAGACAATGGCAATCGGGGTTGAAGTAAGAGAAGCTTCAATGCGAGAGAGGGATGCTTTAGGTAGATATTTGCTTTGTGTGTGTTGTAGTACGTGCGTGGTGTGAGAAGGCAATCCAGAGCTTGCAACGAAAAAGGGAAGTGGACTTGGATCTGAAGGCTTTTTCGGCTGTTGGATTATCTAATAGTCCTGGCCTATCTCATGTAGGTTACCACTTGTACCACTTTGGTTTGCTTTTGGGCATGTCAGGTATGTTAGATACATTTAAATGTACTGTGATACCTTGAAAAACATGACCTCAGGCCGGATTGGTGCAGGTAGCCTTCCCTAGGATGTACCTATATATACCGCCTGACCTGACTTGGGTAGGGATTATGCCCCACAAACAGTGAACTCTTTTTTTTTTTTTTTTAATGATTGGACAACCGTACAGGTGGAACCTAGTGATAGCACGTGCGAGTCAGTGCCTACATATCGGAGTACCTTACTTACCTACATAAGTACAGTATGGGGAAGCTCGACCTTGAGACCTTCAATGGCTACATACCTACATATGTAGGAGACAGTCGCCGAGGTAACTAACTGCCTGGTATACGTGTAGGTACACAGTAGGATCGATCTGCATGCTTCATACGCACATTGTATATGCATACCTTTACGAAATCGGCTATTGCTCAATTGACGTGGAATGAATTGCACTCGGCTAGCTTTACATACTTTAGATCTGCTACACTACACGCATTTTATTATCCCTTCCATATTATCTGTAGATACCTTCATAAAGTTACAAATATAGGTATCTACCTAAAACAGGAACAGGTAGGCATAATACCTTTCAGATATATATTTTTCCTATCAAACGAACAAAGGGGGGGTTTTCTTTTTTCTCATGACGAGATACTGGAATTTCAATGGTTGAGTTCACGTGCCAACTCTTGAAAATCTGTCCGTGTTCATACCAACCCCTTGGTTTAAGAAATCCCAAGCTATCCAACAGATACAATGCCGGATCTAGGGAGTTTCTACCGTGCAGATGAATTATATCCATGGATATATTTTACCAGTGAGCGCTATGACGAACAGTGTGTGCCCAAAGTTCCAACTTCCTTTACTTATCGTAGGGCTGAGGGGAGGCGCTCAATGCCGTCATGGCCTTTAACTTCTTATTTAATTCAACGATGAACTGAAGTCTTTATCCGGAGTAGGTATTACTACATATTTCAAGCCATGGCGTCGTTTGTACCGCGCGGCTCGGTGCTGTGTGACCATTACCTGACTCAGTCGCATATTTGGTTCATCATTTGACTTCTTCCGACTACATCGCCGCTTGCGTTATCTGGCATGGCGAGACTGTGCTGCTCCATGTTGCCGTATTATTATGATAAGCTTGTGGGAATTCGATACTTTGTGCTTCATCGTATCTTTTATTCGACTGACAACACATAGATAATGTGATGAATTTTAGATGTGCAAGACATCTCACCTGAAATCTTGAAAAGTAGGCTAGCCAATATTAATATTTTCAAATCCCTTTGTATTGTTCAATATGTACCCAACCCAAGATAAGGTACCTAGGTAGGTAGATGCATGCAGTTCGAAAGACCCATAACTGAGATTGATCTGTCGCGGAATCTGGCAAAGGATTCAATGGATCCAAAACCCGGGTTGGAACTAGGTACCTTGGTACATATGTAGTAGACTGTACCTGAGCTGCATTATGTAAGCACTGTAAGCACCGGGGGAAGAGGAGCTAGAACTAATCGCCCAATCATCATCCGCCTATCGAACCATCAATTCATCTATCGCAACCTTCTTCGCTTAATTGACGATGTCGACTCGACGACGTAGGGATTGACGTCTTTAAAATATTGTATCTTAACCCGACCTTACCTATATTTTCGAAAACATAGGAATTATGATTGAAGTCTGGATATTCCCATAACATTAGACCTGTTATCCATCGTCACTATCATCGAAAACTCAAGATGGTGGTCCGAACAACTTCGCTCAACTCGCTCAAGAGGTTCCTCCCCAAGATACACCAACCCTTGCCGTTGACCCCCCGCGAGTCCCAACAGATGCTCGATTCCATCACGACGTCCTTCCGAAAGAACCTCGATAAGGAACACCCGTGGGAGCATCACGATGATATAACATCGCAGACTTCTATACCTCAAAATAAAAAGCCTACCTTTTCGACATCTCTCCCCTCTTCGTCTTCTTCGCTAGATACCCCAGGCCAACAGCATCCGACAGACCGACACTTACGCGATATTCTCTCAAACCCCCTCTTTTCCCACCAGAGCAAGAAGAAACTGCCTTCGGCGTCTAGGGACCCTCTCGATGTCTTCGATTCTGCCGTGTCGCGGGGTCTTATGACCCCGCAACGTGCTGTCGGCTTTCTCGCCAAGGTACGGTCCCAGATCGGAAACGGATCGGCCGACGATATTCGGCGGGGTATGGCCGAGTCCGGGGCTGGGTTACGGGTGGTACAGTGGCTTCGGGCCTCCGGTCTAGAAAATGACATGCAATTCAGTTCTAACTCGACCTTGTTTGCGGCCCTCATACCCTTTATGTATGCCGAAGGCCTTGAGGAAGTAGCTTGGACGTGGGTGGCGCGCCTATCTATATGCGACAAGACCCACGATATCAAAAAGCTTCACATATCGACCTTGTCGGCCCTATTGTTCGCCATCTTGAACCAGACTTGTCATACGTACTCTGGGGTGAAGACTAGCCTTGACTCCTCGTACGAGGCTATAATACGTGCGAACGATATACTGCCTAAACAGAACGAAGTAGCGCTCAAAAGTTTCCGGAAGGCGTGGGCTGGATTGTCTTGGATTTCTACGGTGTGCGCCTCGGAACGGCCAAAACCCTCAGCACCTCTGTTCGAATCGTTCGTCGACATAGGGCGCCCATGGAAGATGCCGATGGATATGGCGCACCTGGAGCTCCATCACCCTCTCGTGCCCAACCATTCTGCCGCTGTTCAGTTCTTACATAACAGTTCTGATTCCTCAAATCTTTATCCATCTACCCGCAGGCGGCTTGTTTGCTTAGCCCTGGATACAGCTGATCGGCTGAAAGAAGTCGGAGATACAGACGAGGTCTCCTGGGTTGAGCGATTCTTGCTAAGGATAGGAGACGACTTGAACTTTGGCATTTTTAATGCGCCTGGAAAGGACTTGATAGCATCCAAATTACCCATTTATCGTATGATGTAAGAGACACAGAACTATAACATGAGGATGGGAATGATCATAGTGTCGTTCAATTTTTATTATTATGGGAAAGGAAATCTGGGCTGGGCCGGCGTTTCGAGTGAATTAGGCAGCATGCTCTATAGGTAGGTACCGAGCTTTATCCAATGGAATGGGAATCGAAGTTCGCAATGCAGCGTTTAAGGGCTATTAGCAGCATAGGCACTTCTTAGCAATAAAATTACTATTGTATATCTTGACCCCCCCCCCCCCCCCCTTCCTTCCCCCCCTCCTTATACTTGCAGCACGTATTCCAACCAATTCGTATAACTAAATACGTTACATGAGGTGGTAGTCACCATGTTTCTAAACATCATAACAAATTTGGGTATCGTACAACTATTCAACGAAACGAAAAAAAAAGAAAAAACGGACAGGACTCCTGTGCAGATCGTTCCTCGTATATCGTTCGTCCATCTTATTAAAACCTTTCGCCAGAGTTTTTTGCCAAGATATTATGTTTTAGAGTCAACAACAAAAAAAGGAAGCAAGCAGGAAGAAGGTAGGCATCATTGCTGATCTTCTATCCCGTTAACAACGCGCAAGGCACGCCTGGGCGCCAATACAACGCTAATGAAATTCGGTTGCTGTGATATTGAAGTTAGCAATTAATTCTCGATGTAAGGAGCCCGAAGCTCCCTGAATCAATGCGATTAGGAAACTCCGAAGGCGTAAACAGATGAAAGGGAGGAAGAGAAATATTGAATACTACGTACCCGTCCATCCAATAGCGCGTCTGCCGACCCAGCCGTGCTGCGACTCGCGCCGCTCTTAGATCGCCCGATGTCTCCTGCACCCGCCGCCCCGCTGATGTAGCTATCATATGCCCAGGGGCTGTCGTCACTAGGCCGCGACCAACCATAGCCCGATCTCGATCCGGATGTACCAGAACTCGGATCATCGCCGGCTATCTGCTTCTGTTCACTTTGGCGGCCCACCCATCCGAACTGCTCGCCAGAGCCGTCGGAGGATCCGCGGCGGTGGCTTTTACGCAGCTTCTCGCGCATCCCGGCGACGGTCGCTCCGAAGCCCTTATCTCCATCTATAGAACCAGAGTCCCGGTTTACGATAGCCATATGCTGCTTATACGCAGCCACCTGGCGACGGTATAGCCATGTGCAGAACCCGAGGTATAGTGCTGCCAGACCCGCCAGGCCTGCTATTACGCCTGCGGCGATTAAGCCACCATTCGCACCGGCGGGTGATGAAGATGAGTCGCCAGACCCTGAGTCGCCATTTGTCACGGTTGCGATGCTGCCAGGTGCCGTAATGGTAAACACCGGCGGTGTACCAGTTTTGAAAGGTCCGTCTGTAGCCGGGCCAGACGCTGGCTGCGTTGCTGTTGCGCCACCATCAGATGAGCCGCCTACTACCGACTGAACTATATCGGGTACCTTATAACCGTAACTACCAGCCAGTATGCTATTCTCTGGGTGATCGTCTGCCGGGTGGTCTGCTGTATCGAAGGAATCTTTCCATTCCAAATTTGAGGCGTCAAAATTGTAGATACCAGGGTTGTCACAAGCAATCTCAGTGCCAACATAGCCACCGATCACGATCATCTGACCATCTCGGGCAGCACATTGATGACCGGCTCGGGCTGGTGGCTCTTTGCTAGTCGAAGTATCGACTTTAATCCAAGTAAATGAGGGCACAGTCAAAATCCATATGTCCGTGTATTGAGTTTGATTTCCATACGGGAGCAGGTTCTGTCCGCCGTACATATAGATATTAAACGAGCTTGCATCGGGGGCCGAGAAGATAACTGCGCATGGATTTACTCGTACTTGAGGTGCTTCACCGGATGTCTCTTGGTGATACCAGGTACTAGTTTTTATGTCATAAACATCAATGGTACTCATGGAAGAGAATGCGTCGGTGGTTTCGTGTTCTCCGACCACCCCTCCGCCAAGGCCCAGTAAAATCCCTCTCGGAGCCCAGCCGGGGACGTAAACGAGAACACCGTCAGCTCGCTCGGTGAAGCCATCCTGGTTTTGAATGCCGCCCCATGTGATGTTTCTGTAAGCACCACCTGGGGGAGCGCCAGAAGAATGGAGCGAGTCAACCCCGGAGTTTGCATACCCTGGATGCGTGAACTCAAGTAGGCTCTTCAGATAGACACGGTCAATCTGGTTCGTCCACCCTGGCGTAGTAGCCCAATCTAGGTGGCCGCCGAAATACCAACTAACGCCTAACTCAGGTACGGAGATTCCAGCGCCTTCCGCCGCCCGTTGTACAGGAGTGCCTTCGGGATCTGAAAAGTTGCCAGCTGATGTCATAAGATCTTGTAGTTCTGTCCAAGTTGACGAAGCTACATCATACATCCATGTAGAGATTGGCGATGGTTGTACAAGAGGATCATCGGAAAATTCGCCGCCATAGAGATATAGACGGTCTAAGTCGTTCCAGAGATAGCCAAGAGATACCGCTGGCGGACCTGATGGTCTAGGGAGACCTGACAGGGCCGGTGAGCTGATATCCCATGATTTGGTCAGATCAAGGGCTATAAAGTCGTTGTCTAGGACCCAGTTAGCAGAAACTTTGCCAACTTATCAATGCTTCACCTACTCCATGTGTTCGTTTGCTGATCTCCGTTGTTCTTTGACCGACCTCCGTAGATGTATACCGTCCCATTAATCAAAGCACCTTAAGGAGGTTAGTGGCTGTGGTATGAAGAGATCAAAAACATCCGATAGACACTTACTTTGACCAGCCCATCTTGTACAAACGTCGGTGGGACTGTCCTCTCTGGTTTTGAGGATCACGCTCGGATTTGGTCTAATTACGCCTGCGTCTGCGCCGCTGACCTCAACCCTTTTATGGCCGTTATTATAACTAATGGTAGGAAGAACAATTGCGATAAGTAGAGCGATCATGGAGAGCCTATGAAGCCCTGTGATCATGGGAGGTGGCGCACTAGAAGTAGTTTTCATCCTCGGGCGCCTCGACGGTGCCAATTTAGACAACCACTTAGACTTTCCCCTCGGCGAACCTTGCCCAATAGAAGATGTCGTTTCCACCGGTGACGCTATTTCTGAGGATGGCCCAATTCTTTCATTGGCGTCACTTTCTTCGTGCGTCTCTGAGGTTATGTTTTGTTGACTTTCTCGTCCCTCCGCGGTCAGTCCTACTTCCTTAAATATTGATCGTCGTCCTTTTCTGATACTGCTCGCCATCGAAAATTTCGGTAGTCTTGAGCCTTCTCTTAGACGATCTGATGTGACTAACGAATTAAACCTTGGGCGCGGAGTCTCGTTTCGTCGACTTCCGAGGTCAGGATTGCTATTGAGGACTTTGGTAAATGTCATGGTGAAATAGCATCTTACTGTCGCGTAAATGGTTCTCTTCTCAAATCCACGGCATAGAAGAATATCGCCACTCCATGCATAGCGATGACCACGGGAAGGGGGGTGGCATCTTCATATATGGATATGAGGTCACAGAGCAACCCTTTTGAGGCTTCCGAGGGCAGCTAAAATGCACAGGATTAATCCAGGGGCCAGGGGCCAATGACGGCGGAAGTATCACGGTACTTGCGGATACAACAGCGTCGGCATTTAGTAGGTATAATAGGTCGGGGTAACGTTTAAGACTTGTGGATGTAACGGGGTGACATGGGTGCTTGGCTCACTACATCATGAACATGAAGATTATATGCCATGATTGCATCAGCCGTAAGATGGGCTCGATGCGGCGGATTCAAGCAGGAAAACTTGGCAGCTTGTCTGATAGAAGTCGGTAGCATTGTAGTTGCTCATTGCCATTTTAAGCCAGGAACAGGAATATTCAGCGAAGATGATTGGCTCTTAATGAATGGACCAGCCGGGGTAGGCCAAGTATGACGACACGCCCCCAAGATTTGATCGATCTAAAGTCTGAAAAAGGCAGGATCATTTCTCCACAAGGAGGCTTTGTTCCTACATACATGTAGTGTAGTTGCTTTTACACTAAAGCTTGCCTGGGAAAGAATAGAGAAATATAAACGTTTAACATCCAATAACCATAGCGAAGCGGCTTACCCGTATAGATCGTGTTGCTAAAAGAGTGTACTTGAAAGGTTTCTTTAGTCAAACTTATTAGTCTAGGTCTTATGAACCATGTGATACCTTATATACCTAAGCTATCTAACATAGCCCTATACAGCCACAACGCTATAGCGCCACATATAACCCCCGAGGTTGCTCATACGATTGGGCCACGAGAGTTTGATGCATTTTATATAATTGTCTGTCGCAGATGAATGCAATAACATTAGCGGCTGTTGAGAGGCTTTTTAAAGGGCAGCTGTGAGATCCGTTTAATCTTTAGGTTAATGATGTCTTCGAGTCCACTTACAGTATCAAAACATAGCATCCTATTCACAGCGAATAATCTCCTTTTCCATCAAATGTATTATCAAAATCATTATTAGGGTTATTTAAATTATTCAACGTTACATTTCAATTGCTAAAAGCCACCAGTGAATTTGAATCGTTTGGAATTAGTTTGGTGAATGATATATTTAATAGTCACGCTATTAGCCACCTTATCACGAGTGTAGCATAACTCCTTAAAGGACCAGGCTCTAGTGCATAATACATCGGTTAGTAGATGTAGGTACGATATTGATTGCTCTTTTTAATCTGAGTATGGCTGATGACAAAGGGGCCACGCTGTAAAATAATAGTGACTACTAAGTGACGAGGTTACGTTTATCTACCTGGGTGTTGAGGACACGACTTCACTTAGAGAGCAGACAAACAATGATACTGTACTAGATTCTGACTCAGGTACAAGTGGGCGTACACGGCAGAAATTACGGGAAGAATACGATTCTACTAAGTTAGTTTCTGACTACCTACATCGCCTCTAATGGGTATATAACCAAGCACAGATTCTTTTGAACTTTCTTGTAGACATGTATCCGCATCTTATTAACCTTTCGGCTTCGCTTATCCTTTCCCAAGATCTATGAAGACCTATCTCTAATTAGCTAGGTACCTTGTAGACCCGTGGAGCTACAAAGGCTTCCGCCGCGACAATGAATACATACGCGATGCGTAACTTTCTGTTTGCTCTGGTGGCGCGTGCATCCGGCCTCGATGTAAGACAGCCGCCAGAGCTAACTACGGTCACTATTCGTTCGATGACAATTACAACCACGAGGACGGTTACTACTCATCCAGTTTTGTGGACAAATACCACCATCCAGACCTTGCCTCCAATCGAACCCTCCACGGCATCCGTCTCTAACATCACTGGAGGAGCCCTGGGTACGGGCGCTACAGCAGCAACTTCGGTCATCACGGAGACCTCGATAAGCGGGACTGAGGGTTCATGTATAACTGTTACCCCTAACGTATCGGTTCGGCCTTCCCTACTCCCTTCAACAAGTTCCAGAGCGGTGTCAAAGTCGACCGAGGGGGATCAAACCATGTCTTCCGTGACCGCTCTCTGGCCACGACCGGGAATTGCTGATCCCCCTGAGGCTCCATTATCGTCCTCCAGTGTACCCTACACTACCTCAAGCTCGCTGGTCACCTCAAGCTCGCCAGCCAGCTCATCTACGCCCGATCCCGTAGAGAGCAGCACAAGCATAAGATGGAGCATTTCGCCAACGATAAGCTCGACCAAGCTCCTTAATTCTACTAGTCAGAGTAGCGATTTGCCCACTTCAACTAGTAGCAAGACATTCACCACTAAAACTTCGTCGCAAGTAGCTAGTGTGAGCACCGCCACTGCTTCTGATGGGACGGGATATGGCGAGGCTACGATGATTCTGCCTACCGTTGACCTAAGTCGTCCCGATCAAAGCTCGTCTAGCTTTAGCCCCACGACTCCTCACCTATCGATCCCCTCTCCCAGCTCAACCATACATGTGGTCGCTATCGATGTGCTAGGATTCTAGATGAGATATCTAGAACGAAGGTCTTTTTCAGTATGTATAGCCGCAGGTTCCCATAGCTAGCTTAGAAGTTCCTCGCGGAACAACTTCGTTATTTCTATGCTTCTTGCTTTATCTCATGATACAATAAGAATTTCATAAGAAACACTTTCTAGCTAACCATCTTATGTAGCTGTCCAAGATGGGTTTATTGGGGGATGTGCTGGAGTCTATTCTCTTTTCTACGGGGCATCTAGAGTCTGCCTAAGATTGAAAAAAAGGGGCCGGCCATATGTAATAGGAAAATTGTTTAATGAATTTGGAGTTGGGTAATAGTCTTAGACTATCATATTAATTATGCATACTTCGTATGATTTCGGAAATCCTTCGAGGTCGCTTAAAATGAGCATATCTGCACAGTATGTCGCGGTCCTAAAACTAGGTAGGCTTTCATATTTCTACTCTGGTCAGTTAGTCGTGAGTGAACATATATGCATGAATTTGTAATGTTTCTTCAAGTAAACCAAATTATCATTATCCTCGTTATACCGTTGGCTGTACTTGTAAATGTGCGTACCTACTCCAGACTGATTCAGTTAGTAACTACCCTAGCCAGTGCAAAGCTCCAGTCCAGCACTGTAAAAACTGCGTCTAGAACCGTGATACGATCAAGCCCCTTGCCCATGATCCATCTATCATTCTTTCGGCTCAGCGTGAAATTCAGAATCGCCTGAGAGAAGTTCGCGAGTCCGAGGACTGTCAATGCTGTAATGTCGAGCGGAACATCACCTGCGCTCGTCTTCGAAGAAAGGTATCGCGAAGGGCGTAGTAGTGAATACAGTCGAAGAATCGAGAGAAGAACAAGCGGGGAGTTCATTCCACCTAGGTAGGCCATGATGTCGTGGTGCCACTTATCACCAGATGGTGAAGAGCGGATTGCTGGGTCTTTGAAAGTTTTGCGGTGCGAAATCCTTCGCATTACGTGGGCTTGGCGAAAGCCGAAGTGAATGACGGCACTGTCAGGATTAGCTTTTGATATTGTTCAGCATCGGGGGTGAGAGTCAGAGTAAATATGATGAGATATAAATCTTACCTACTAAACCATAGCTTGAAACGAAGAAATGTTAGTTATCGGATAGAATTAATTTTTAGTTGAGAATCCAGAACTTACTGCATTTCCGGCGTAAAGGGCTTGGGTTAACCCAGGGCTAGTAAGCGCCGATAAAATGTCACTCATTATCGGTATCTCAAAGATCAACCTGCTACTTTGTTCTATAGTTGGCCTTTTTTGTGTCTAAAGCGTTACCGATAAATAATCTAGTAGTGTAGTTGTCTAAACACGCTCTTAGTAGTCTGGCGAACAAGCAGAGCTTATATTGAGAGTTACTATTCGTAGGAATCCTCAGCCAAGGCCGAGGCAGGGCTTAGACAACTCCACCTGGATGGGACACCTCGGCTGGGGCATCCAAGACGTGGATTTAAGCTTACATCTCCACGTGGGGTGCAATATCTTAATAGGCAGGTAGAACTTCCGGAGTTGGTATAGGAGGTGAAGTAAACCAGGGCTCATACATATACTACCCCATATATAGGTAGTCGATACGACGGCCGGGGTATGGCATTCTACGTTCCCATGCTTCGAATCCCGATTCTAGTAGACACTAACAAAAACTCTCGGGACCCTCGGGTTCCTATTATGGTTGATAATGCCGTATACCGGACTCCTTTGAGAAGGTTATCCTTGAGTAATGTCAAATGCCCTTAAAGTGTTTACAATCTCCTATATATCTATAGCGCTATCATATGGTGTCTCTTCAGCAAAAGGTTATATCTAAGGCTTAGAGCACATACTTGTTTAATTAACAAGATACTACTTTCAAGTATCTCTAATGAATTGCCGTTGGCAATTAATCCATACCTAAGCAGCCTGCCGAGACATAAGAGCCCGTTCTCGTAACCTATCTCGGAAATGTGAGCCTTTATGTTGTAGGCTACATCATTGTCATTCATTCAACTGGATAACTTTCAAGGAACATGAAGGACTACCACTCTCTACACACTATGTTACGCGGGATCTTGGGTTAATATTGACAGCTGAATCTTGAAGAAACATATGGGGAGATTATGGAAGATGAATGATGCAAAGGGCAAGACGGGTTGCTTATCCACGTGTTGAATTCATATCGCTATAGTTACCGCTAGCTCTAAAACTACCTAATTTATAAAGGACCTCGAATAACACTTCTCAAATTACAATATACAAGGACCCAAATCCAAAGTTTTCAAAACGACCCCCGGACCGATTCTCGGTGTAGTTCAAATTTCATACGGAGCTTAAAGTCGGACGAAAAGTTTTGCATCTCAACTGGTGCGTCAAGGAGGAACAACATCGTAGCAAGAGAGCTGCCGCCCGTCCAGTCAACGTTCTCACTCAACAACTTTTGTATCCCTATGAAGAACGGGTTATTGGCCTGGGCTTCCTCCCACCCCTTGTCTCCGGATTTGAGATCAAGCCAGCCGTTCCAATACTTGGGCTCCTCCATGGCCTGAAACGCGTTGATCATAGCGGCGCGAGTGCTGGCGTGCCGAATGTTACAATAACAAATAACCTTCAGGTGGGCCAACTGGTGATGGATTTGTATGTAGTTGTACTTGAGTTATGTCTCGAGCTTTTGTTCTCGGGGTGATATTTGTAGTGTCGATGCAAAAACAGACATAGGTTCCCCGCACGGTAGCGAAACGAGTGACTTGTCTTACGCTGTCTTGAATCGTTTGAAATGTTCGCCAAGCGGAGGGCTCGATGTTAAGAAAGCCATTATCCAAAATGCGCAATTCGCCTATTGACAGGTTGACCCGGTGGTTTGGGAAATATGGCAGCGCCATTGCCTTAAGGGATGACGACAGACTTGGGGAAATGACGTATATTTAGCTAAGATGCTTTGATATAGACGGGCAAATAAATGCTGGCTAGGTATGATGGTTGTCTTGTCATATAATGTTTGTTTGGTTTTACTAAATGTTAGATATATAGAATCATATAAAATTGGTATTCGATATATTAATGCAAATGGTGGACTTCAGTTAACGTTGACCTATAACACTTTCCCTGCATACACAACTACGAACCAATTATTCGAATTATTTTGTCAGCTATGTTCCGTACCTAGTATATATCTGTATCCCTTTTAGAGGGATGGAGGTGATCTATTGGTTGAGTTTTATGTATCTACTCCAAAGCGAACCTCCCTATTAGTGGATTCATATTATGAAGGAATCGCACAGGAACATATTTAAATGCAACTGCTCTAGTATATTTTTATAAGGGAGGCGCTTATTAGCTAATAATAACATTTCCCGAAGCATCGCCAAAGATGCTACCTCTAAGAAAACACAAGAGGAACTGCTGTATTTGCTGACTTGACAAGTATACCAATATTAAAAAACAGATTTCCCTGATCAGTCCCACATTATTAGAAACTCAAGATGGACGAGATTGAGAAAATACCGATACACTTGCCCATCGAAATCATCTTTCAAATTATCTCGTCTCTACCCCCTGCCAACAAATATGCCTACATCCCACCATGGTATGAAGCTACAGGCGTAGCTTAGAAGGCTCGTGTTTCGATACCCCGGGTAAACCTGCTTTTTACCAAAATTAGAAACAACCGCGACGGGGGTTATTTCTCAGGTTAACCGATCATTATGCGAAGGCCTTGTGATGATATGCCTGATCACCATTCCAGATCTTTCTTGTTACCACCACCTTCACAAGCACTCTGCAACATATCAGATCTGTCCCAATCGTAAATACCACCTCGTTCAACAAAAGATTTCTTATCCCAAACAATTTGTTTCATGGCTTCCTTAACGCCGACTTGCAGAATCGACTCGCTCTTCGTTATCATACCCTCGCCCTTGTCTAGGAAGCACATGTACTCATCTAGAAGCAGGTAGCTGCTCGCCATAGAGTTATTATCCTCCGGAACATAGCATGGAATATGCTTATGCCGGTTGCAGAACGTTTGCCATTGCTCATCAGTCACCAAGAAGCCCCTCGCGTCTCGCTTTCTTGTCTCGTCATCGTTCTCTCCAGCTACGATGAGACACTGGAATACTTTCCATCGGAATGGTGCCAGTTGTTCGATATTGGCTACCATGTCTTCGTCCCAGTTGTGTATGTTAACGACGGTATTTAACTTGAATTTGATTCCATATTTTCTGCACCACTCCGCAATACGAAACAGCCGAACCGCATTTCCTCCATCGTCACCACGCCCAATCTTTTTATTCGTCTCCGGATTAAACGAGTCGCACGACACGGCTAGAATATCTAACCACTGACAATTTTCTCGCAACCAATTTTCCCTGATCTTGCTGCCGTTGCTCACGATGCTAATGCTCTCGACGTTTAGCTCTTCCTTGCAATAGCAGAGTAGTTCGGTGAGGAGACGAGGGTAAAGAAAGGGTTCTCCGCCCGCAATGTTGAGCTTGCGCATGCCGGCCTCTTTTAACAGCCGTAGACCACGTTTCGCCTCATCGATAGGAAGGACGTAAGAAGAGGTGTCAGTGTGGAAACAGAAGCCGCATGTATAGTTGCATTTCCGAGATGGGAAGTAGTTCACGGAAACAGGAGCGTCTGGTTCTGCTGATAGGTCCTTAGGTGGCTTGTCGATGGCCTTCAGTTTAAAGCGTTTCTTAATTACGACAGACGTGGAAACGACGTAGTAGACAATGATAAAGAGGCATAAGGCAGCCGATACATTCGTCAGAAGAGCCATGACTGCCAAGGTAGACCTCGACTACCTATTCCTATACAGCAGATTCTGCAGAAAAACTCCCAAATAATGTAGGTGTTATTGAATTCGGGTTCTTTAGTACGGGATGGAAAGTGGGGAAGTCTGTGATCTCTGTTGACGTGTCAAATTAATTAACCTACCTTGTTGAGTAACTTGAAGAAACTTTATTTAAAAATATTATTAAATATTATTATCGATATGTCCCCAAGTGTGAGTTACATGATATAACCTCGCGTAACAAATCTGTAACGTTAGTGTGACACGACTCCTGCCCCACCATCTACGCCGGATCAAACACAATAAGGCTCTGTCTGAATAATGTATCTATAAACTTCATAGCCTTATGCATTATCATCATCATGGAGACTACTCCCACCATCCCCATTCCCCGCAGATTTGCGGTCATCTTCGTCCTTGGTACGTGTTCTGAGACCCTCCAATCTACTTTGGCCTTGCTATACTAAATTTTTAGGACCTCCTGGCGCTGGAAAAGGAACACTCTGTACTCATCTAGCACAAACACACAACTTGACACACTACTCTGTCGGCGATAGCCTCCGTGATTGGATGCGCCAAAACCATGCCACATCACTTGGAACCCGAATCAAAGACAAGCTCGATAATCAGGGATTTCTTACCTCGGAAGATTTGAATCCGTTTATTTGCCAGGCGATAAAAGACGCTATCTACCAAGATGAACCAAAGTCTCAAGGAATTCTAGTCGATGGATTTCCGCGATGTATAGAGCAACTAGAATCATTTAACACATGGCCGTTCCAGGACGAATTGCCACTTGCCCCAAGCAGTGGTGGTTGGGATAGAGCAAATGCAAAGCCGGATATCGTACTATGCTTCAAAGTTACCAAGCAAAATGCGGAAGCAAGATATCTAGCCCGAGGGCGAGATAGCAATGACAGCAAGGAAAAGTTCGAGAGACGTTTCGTAGAATATGAGGCCGAGACCATGGAAGTTGAGGAGGTGTATCGGCAGCGTGGCATTTTGATCGATGTGGGTATCAAACGATCTACATGGGAATAGTGAGATACTAATGGCTGTAGGTTGATGCAAATGGAACGAAGGAGCAGAACGTTAATGAGTTGACAAAGAAGCTTGAAGAAAGTGGGCTATGGCAGAAGATTATTGTTGAAGGAAGTACAACACATTTTCTTGTGTGAAAGGCATAATAAATGGAAGCATTGCCTCACTCCAGTCGAAAGTCTCTCTTCCTAGTGTATTCGCGGATATCAAGCGGATGTATGTAGGATACACGTTCTGAAGTATGCGTTCCTGGGAGGAAAGTGGAATGATGAGATTTGGTGGTGTACTATTTTCGATACGGAGAGCTTTGGGACTTGGGTTTTCCCAGCACTTCAACCGAAACCCAGACGAGAAGCGTGTGATTAAGTAGCTAAGTAATCATCGGTTTGAGACACTGACTATTAGAGAAGACAGTAATGATTCCTTTCGGTACTGATTAGAACTGAAGTGTTTTTTTCTGCTGTTATAAATAGACAGCATTGATAAAAGGCGCTTGAGGCTCCCATTTATCCTAATCCTTAGGCCAACCTTCTTCTACAACTACCCAGATAGATGATGATGTCTTACGGTAACGATTCGTATTGGGTATCCGCAACTCTGGGATAAGCCAGGCTGCCAGGGTCTCTGTCGATGTGCGGGGAGGAGGGCTAGTGACAGGTCAACTTGGCAAAGCGCCCTAGATTTACATGGGGATCCCCGCCTCTGACAAGAAAATCCCGCGCAAAGACCCTGACGGCATGGAATCTCGATCTTGGTAAAGTTGGGGTGGGGTTACGTTACGTTTGAATTATGTAGGATAAGTGTTACAATTGAGACATATGAGATTCATAGTCAATAAACCGAGTGCGTCAAGTGCTACATATATGTTCTACAATTGGAACTTGTGGTGTTTTGTTACAAGGTACTTACCAAGTATGTATGTGTTGGACTCTTTTGAAAGCGATTGAGACCCCCACGTTCTTCTTCTAGAACTGGTACCTAGCCTTGATGTGCACTACTAATTCAGGCGGTTAATCA
Source organism: Daldinia loculata (assembly GCF_022478755.1). Lineage (NCBI taxonomy): Eukaryota > Fungi > Ascomycota > Sordariomycetes > Xylariales > Hypoxylaceae > Daldinia > Daldinia loculata. The sequence goes on along the minus strand of NW_026054861.1, from coordinate 282,679 downwards.
TACCAATTAACTACCTAGATTTAATATAATATAACTTCCATAAAATGATAAATATTGGCTAGAACCTGCTAAAAGCATGTGGGACAGCGGGGAAGAAGATATTGGATGGTTAGGTAGGTTAGGTAGTTAAGGGGCGAAAATGAGATGGTGGATGCTAATAATGGTGTGCAGTGATAGTTTCTGGTCTTGATGCGATGCAACTGCGGAGAATACAACGCTGCCAACACTTTTTTTCTTTTTTTTTTCTTCGTTTGAACCCAACTCCCCTTTCTGCCCTGTGATTAACACGTTTAATACATGAAAAGCTCTTATTCGATCCACTAACAACGATACCGGCGTATCCGTTATCCTTACCCAGGTTGCGGAGAACCTACCAGATGGCCTCGGGTCCACGGGTACCTCAAGATACCGCTACCGAATCTTCGCCCGCATGAAATTAGGCTACATTTATTAGGTACTCTACATAGGTACTTAAGTGCTTTTTTATACTTTACGGGATGCGTATAGGTACATACGTACATGTAGTTCTTCTAATTCCCATTCATCTAATTCTTCCATATTCACATAATCTTTTCTTCTCGATTTCGACCCTCATGTTTCTATTTTGCTAACTATAACATGTGAAATTGAACGTTTTGCTGCTTTTTTAACATTCATGTAACTGCATTAAGTACCAACTTACACAGCCTACACAGATACACTACTTTAGGTACATATACAGACCTTTCGTCGCCTTATTCCCGAACCGCGAGCAGCCATTATCCCTGCCACTATGTAAATCTTGCCGTGCTTCATCTTATTGCTGCATTGGCCTCCAAGCATCTCTGGTTTCGATACCGACCATCATCCCTGTAGAAATCTTCTTCTACTCCGCCAAATCTCCAATTCTTTCTTACGGTCTTTTTACCCAACATCGTGCTCTCTTAACCTTTATCCCGGTCTCCCTTTTCCATATCTAGTGATGACCTCGAGTCGCGTTCCGAATACCCATACCCTCTCGACGAATTCCCTGACCATCTCTACCACCCTCCCTTAGCATTTGTAGCGACAATTGTAACACGAGGGAGCGGTGTGATAAGACAGAAGTGAAACGAACCGAGCCAACGGATCGCCGTCATGCCTGAGAAGCCTCTCACCGTTGCCACCTATGCGGCCGGTGCTTCTCTCGCTGCGATCACTCTCTTCTACGTCTTTGCCCCCAACTATTTTTTAGATGATGATTCCAACACGACACGTAAAAAAGGCGTCGTAGGTCTTTCGAACCCGGCAAACGACTGTTTCATCAACTCCGTCCTCCAAGCCCTCGCCGGCCTCACCGATCTCCGAATCTACCTCATCCGAGAAACTCACCGAAGAAATATAGATGAACCATGGGTATATCAAGAAATAGTGCAGGATCCTGCGTACAAGAGCAAACCCGAATGGAAGGTCCAGGGTCTACAGGCCGGGCTCGTCACCAAGGGCCTGAAGGATATCCTCGATGCCCTTAACGAGCGGCCTATTTACAAGAAGACCATATCTGCTGGCCCCTTTATCAGGGTCCTTGAGACTGCTTTCAAGCAGCGCATTAGTAGGCAACAGCAGGACGCGCAGGAATTCTTACAGGTGGTAGCCGAGCGATTATGCGATGAATACCATGCCGGAAGGAGAGCTCGACAAGCTGCGAGAAATAAATGCGGCACCGAAGCGTCAGCAAATAAAGCAGAGCCAATCGATGGCGACGCTGTTGAGCAGCGTTTGGCAAAGCTAGCCATAAATGGAAACGGAAATATTGACACTGCTGGGCCAGAGGAGAGTGAACCCGAAGTCGAGGCGCAAGGACTACCGTCAAGGAACGAAGAAGATGGGTTTCCAATGGAAGGCAAATACGAAAGTCAAATTGAGTGTCAGAAGTGCGGCTTCAAACCGAAGCCAACAGAAAACACGTTCTGCACTCTGACGCTAAACGTGCCGCAGTCAAGCTCGACATCGCTCAATGCTTGTCTGGATGGGTTCTTCAAGACTGAGTACATAGACGACTTCAAGTGCGACAAATGCCGTCTTGTGCACGCAAAAGATATCCTAAGGACACAGTTATCGCGATCCAATTCTGAGAGTTTTAAGACCAGTACGCAACAGGCGATCGCTAAGCTGCAGCATGCCATCGATAGCGACCCTGAGAATCCCCCGCTAGACGTTGAATTACCTCCCACGCGAGACGCTCCCGCGTGTAAAATCGCGAAGCACACGCGACTGACGGGCTTCCCTAAGATTATGGCTATCCACCTTTCCAGATCCATATATAACAGTATCTCACAGAAGAATTCAGCCAAAGTTACGTTCCCAGAGCAGCTACTAATGGGAACTCTATTGAATCGTAAAAAATACAAATTACTCGCTACGGTTACGCATAAAGGCAGTCATCATAGCGGACATTACGAATCCTTTCGTCGACAGAACGTCTGTCTTCCGTTCTCAACTCCAAATGCGTTCCAGGCTTCCGACATCTTCGCCAAATCAGCTACACCAAGTCCAGCCTCAACTCCACGCGTTAGTGCTATACCGAGATCAGGGGATCCTAGTCCAATAGCCTCTATTCCGGATCTTGGTTTCTCTTCATCCGGAAGTAGCTCGTCTAATCAGTCAGTTGATGCCCTGCCTCGGCCATCGACAGATTCAACGCCCCAATCTTCCGCGACGTCCAATGGTCGACATTCCTCTCGTCGTAGCCCGAAGTTTTCCTTAAAGGATCGCGAGTCGGATACCATCAGCCTCAAGTCAGTTGCGGCATCTGCGCGATCGACTATGTCGAGGATATCACACTCGGCTCGAAACAGTAGACCGAGCAGTCCAGCTGGCCAGACGCCGGTTGCGCCACCCATTGTAAATGGGAAAGCGATTACATCTAAAGTAAATGGGGCGAAGGCGAAGCGTCGAAAGCAAACCGACCGATGGTGGCGTATTAGCGACGAAAAGATCAAGGAAGCTAAGACGGGCGAGGTATTAGGGATGCAACGAGAAGTTTATCTGCTCTTCTACGAATTAGAGCGCGAGAGTCCGGCAGAGTCATAGAGCGATGAACACCGGCTCTTGGATAATATGAAGCGGGCAGCAACTTATGACCCCGAGGAAGACGAACGGGAAGACGCATTTCCAAAGCTCGGAGCCGAGCAAAGTGTTATTGGATGGATTAAAGCAATTGTTTTGGGATTTGGCTTGAAACTGCGCAAAATCTCCCGAAGCATAGGAAGAGTGATAAGACATTCATGGAATAACTATATGGGGTACTCTGAATTTGATGATCTCGAATCCAGTTTTGGAAGAGATTCCGATCGATGGCAACAACCTAAGAAGAGTGGAAGTCCCGCATGTCATGAATGTACGGGTATATGGATGGTACCAGAGGGGAAAAAATTGGATCGATCATGATCATCTCGGAAGAAACCGACTGGCGAAGATTACAAAAGAAGTACATCGAACTCTCTGGAGGTGCCAACTGCATAAAGACATATCATAAATGGTGTTTTGTGGCGCATGGAAGGAGGGGAGTTTAACGCATTTTCTGGTCCATTGGCATATTGGGAAGGGGTTTTGTCGGTTCAAAGCCGGTTCATTCGTCGTAGGGGGTTCATAAGCATGAATGTGGATATGAACTTGCTGGATTAGACGTTATCAACAGCAATGGTACCTTGTAAGTTATGAGGGGCTCGAACGCCGCACCCAGGTCAGTAGCATTACATGGAAGCACTCATAGAGATTCGGCATCAGTATAGGATTAGCATTTTGCGTCGGAAAAAACGAACAGTCGGAAGATGTCCGTACTAGCGCTATATTAGGTAGGCTTTCGTACATACCGTATTGGAAAATCCAGCGGGAAATATTAAATTTGAACCAGAGAGCATCGTGGATCATGTTGCATACGTGATTTTTCATCCTTCACTATTGCCCAGTTATACATACCAGCAGGTACTTATCCAACACGAAGTCGATCAAACAGCCCTACACTTTTAGTACTGCCCTTCGAGAGTCAATGTTCCCGTCTTCGTGATGAGATACTCGTTTATAGCAACGTCTTTGCCGGACTCCTTGCCGAACCCCGAGTCTTTGATCCCGCCGAACGGCGACTCCGCTGCTGACGAATTTCCTAATCGTTTTATACGTTATTAGCCTACAGCTCTGCGCGAGCTTTCTGACACGCTTAGTTTGCAAGTACTGCGGTGGAAGCTTACCGCTGTTCAACCCGATCATTCCCGCCTCGAGATTCTCGAACAGACGCCATATCCGATCGATGTTCTTGGTGAAGCAATACGACGCCAAACCCATCTAGATGTCAATTTTAGAACGTATAAGAATAAATTACTTTTATAGTTATTACTTACGCTCGTGTCGTTAGCTGCCTTTACGGCTTCCTCCTCCGTGTCGAACGGGAACAGCGCTAGAAGCGGTCCAAACGTCTCCTCCGAAGCAACCTGCATAGACTGCGACGCATTCGTGATGATCGTGGGTTCGAAGAAGTACCCGTTGTTCGAAGTTATGCGGTTTCCACCCGTAAGTACAGTGCCGCCGTTCTTCTTCGCGTCTTCAACTTGTCCGGCTACCTTGTCGACACCCGCGGGGACTGTTAGAGGGCCCATCGTGGTGTTCTTGTCGATGCCGTGGCCGACTCGGATGTGTCGTGTCTTTTCCGCGAGGAGGTTGGCGAATCTGTCGTATATGCCCTTTTGGACGTACACCCGGTTTGCGGTGATGCAAGCTTGCCCGGCGTGTCGGAATTTTAGAGGTATTAATGCTGAGGAATATTCTAATCAATTCGTCTGTCGTGTATAGTTGAATTGGGAAGTCTTACCGTCGCAAGCTTGTTCTAGATTCGCATCGTCGAACACAAGGAACGGACAGTTACCGCCTAGCTCGAGGGTGAGCTTCTTGAGGCTATCTGCGCAATGGGCAGAGAGGATCTTTCCCACCCTGGTCTACTTCTATGTTAGCCGGTAAAGCTGTTAAATTCGTTGGGGAGATTGGGGCTTACAGAGCCGGTGAAGGACACTTTCTTCACGAGTGGATGTTTGCAAAGAGCCTCGCTAAGAGCTGGAGTATTGGCTAATGTAGTGGGCATAACGTTAAATACGCCTTTGGGGTATCCAGCCTTCTCAGCCAAGTATGCTAGTGTTAGCGCCGATAGGGGCGTCTCGGGTGACGGCTTCGCGACCATCGTGCATCCTGCTGCCAAAGCAGCGCTCGCTTTCCTTAAGACCATCCTAGAGAGGGATTAGGGCTGATCATCGTTGCTTAATGAAGTAGTAGCAATCAACTGACGCAATTGGGAAATTCCAAGGTACCAGTGCGGCAGTAACGCCAAGCGGTTGCTTGATGGTGAAGATACGTCTACCGGGAATGGCGGCGGGAAATGTAGTCCCCTGGATTCGCTCCGCCTCGCCGGTGAACCAGCGCGTAAACGAAGCCGCGTACTCGATCTCGCCGTAAGCTTCGACTAGTGGCTTGCCCGTCTCGTATACCAAGATAGTGGCAAGGTCATCTTTATGCTCTCTGATCAAAGCATCGAATTTGGCCAGCAGGTCAGCGCGAGCTCGAGGTGTAAATTTGCGGTAGACTTGGAAGGCCGCTTGCGCTGCTTGCACCGCATCATCGACATCCTCGGCAGCCATGTCCGGGCATGAGGCGAACTTCTGGTCGGATCCCGGGTCTGCTCGCTTGTAGTATAAGCAAGTGGTCGAATATCAAGTGATTAAGCCATTACTGACCGATGACATCGAATCTCTTCCCTGATTTTGCTTCGATCCATTGTCCGTTGACGTATGCTTTGTCTCGAAAGAGCTCTGGGTTCTTGAGGTTGAGCTGTGTCTCTATCAGTTACGTTACCTACGCATACTTCAGGGGTAATCAGTGTTGATCGATTTCAGGTGAGAGCTTACGTCAATAGCTGACTTGACTTCGGCCATGGTTGAAGGTGATAGTAAGGACCTAGAAGGTAGTCTAGCTAAATAATACTAAGTTCTCAGGCGATGAGAAGATATCTTTACTTATTCGCTTAACTAGTGGCAACGGCAAGTCGTCTGGATGTCTTACGTCTCCAATATATAATCACCGTTACGCTAATTAGGTACATATCGTCACGAAAGTCACCCCGCATCTCCTATCGCATACGACCATCCCGAAACTCTCGGGTATCTGATCAGCGCGACCTGACTATTCGTCTTAGCTCTTATCCCCGCAGCCAATCCAAACGCTCCCCCTCTACCGAATCCGGTCAATAGTGCGGCGGAGTGACTCTAAGCTACCCCACATAGGAGCAATCGTAGATATCGCCTGCAATGTGATGTGATGGTCCTATCATAGGTGGTGTATCATAAGAGTACAGAGAACGACTGTCCAAAATATCCAAATTATATAGTAGTTTAGATTCGAGTCGTAGATAGATGCGTTCGGTAGCTTGTTCTCCAGCAGTTTTAAATAGAAATAGCTACTGTAAGGAAACTTGATTCGAATATACGAGCTGTAGTGCATAATGGGTGATACAGGACATAGAAAAGCAATGAAGATGTCTATACAAGTTTCAGTTCAGTTCCACGTAAGAACGCAGCCTCGGCCCCTAACACTGCTCACCATTCTAAAATAATTGCGAGAAGGAGGTTGCACCTAATGCAGCTAATAGCGATAACTCCACGACAGCTAAAATAAAAAGGTTAGAGGCCATAGATCTTAGACACTTCTTAATCTTCACGGTCGTATATTGCATCTAGGCATTACATGTCTTTTTCCTTTTTTTATTTCTTTTTTCTTTTTCTTTTTCTTTTTCTTTTTCTTTTTTTCTAGCTTATATACAAAAACCTATCACTATAGAAATGCCATTGTGCTTAAAAATACCTAGTTGCCAAAGCCATCAACTAGTAAGACATGTTTCTTCTTAATATGATAGCATTATGACCATTTATTCCTAATCCTTGGGTTTGACTTGATAAATATCTGCAGTGCACAAGATAGGCTCAAATGGATTATATTTTTCTATATATTTTCATATCGTGATCGCTCCCTAGTTAGCCGCGATTGCCTTTGGAGCGGGAAGGGCCAGTATCTTCTTCGCCGCATGCTCGGCGGCAGCAACGATCATTGCTGAAGGGTTTCCTGTCATCATTCCCGGGAAGATGGACGCATCGACGACGAAGAGGTTATCCGTGCCATAGACCTTGGTGTTCGTGTCGACGACAGACGTGCCATTGACCACCCGGCCGTCGTCAAGTCCCATCTTGGCCGTACCAACCCAGTGGTTCGAGCATCGCACCGCCGGTGTTGCAGGGGTCTTTATGTTAACGTTAGTAGCCCTTGATTCTTTTATCTACGTCGTTTTCTCTTGTGTAAAAGTAGATGAATTATAAAGGGGTAAAGGTAATGCGAACTCACCGAGTCAACAAACTGCGTTGATGTCTGATTTGAAGCCGGCCGAACCCAAGTTAAGTTCGAGATGGGTCCGAAATACTTGCGCACTCTCTCAAGTCCCTCAATAACAGCTGCCTTGTCGTTGGCATCTCGGAGATAAGGGGGGACGGACACGCGGGTATTGAGCTGAGGCGTGATCACCATGCGACCTCTCGACGTTGACCCAGTTCCAAGATATTGGGTGACCGTCATGGAAGCTGAATTTCACAGTTAGTGCCGGTATATGAAATATATCGGGATAGTAGGCTCACTGTTCTTGGAACCCTCAACTCGCGCTTGCCAGTGCAGATGACGATCTATTCCATCCTCGCCGGGAATGATCTCCCAAAACTATACATATGTCAATATCATTATCCCTAAACCCTTTTTGAGTTGCTTACGATAGGACCTAGGTTAGGTGCTGCTTGTGCGAGAATGCCGGTACGGTTCTCTGTGATAAAGTCAGTACCGGATTCATTATTGTAGCCTGGATATCTTACGCAAGTATATTTCCGTATCGTTTAAGATAGGTTTGCTGTATGCCGCATAGAAATCGTAGAAGACGACGTCGGGGTGAGCAATCTCGATGTCGGTCTAATATACCGTAAGTTTAGACAATGGTCCTAAATAGCATTGCCTTGAATAATCTCGGTACTCACGCCAACATGGTCGATTAGATTGTATCCCACAGGGAGATCAATCCAAGAGTCCTCAGATATCATAGTCTTCGCATCCGACGTCGAATTCTTCACGACATTTAATTGGTCCTTTGGCCCGATGCCGCCTATTTTAACTCGTTAGCGAACCAACAAGGACCTGGGGTTATAATGAATAGATAAAAAGCCATACTTCTGAAAAGAAGTTTTGCCGAGCCAAAGGCGCCAGCAGACAAGATGACACGGCCTGTTCCAGGGGTAACTGAGACCACACCAGCGTGTCCGGCAGCATTTTTACTACACTCGATCTCAACGCCCGTCGCATGGCCCCCCTCACGAATGACCCTCCTTGCGGTAGTGTTCATCCAAAGTGTGAACTCCTTGCGTTGGCTTGCATCGACTAAGTACGTCGCGATGGGTCCACCTCGCTCACCGTTAGAGAACATGTGCGTGCTGTGGCCAAAGGTCCGGTTCTTGCGATCAGGATGTTCGTTAGGCACAATGAACTCCCACCCGCTTGCATTTAGTCCTGATGTCAACGCCTCGAATCCCTGCTGTAGGTATAGCTTGCCGTCCGTACTGGGATGCGTCGTTCCCGGAATTCGCTCGAACACCCGCGCTGTCGCATCGACTACATCAGAGCTTTTCCACCCTTCGGGCCAGCTATAATCCCAGTCGGCTGGGTGTGGTTTCCACCATAGGCCAGAATTGACAGCCACACCACCACCCAGCACACAACCTGCCATCTGGTCGACATCCGTACATACAACGCCAGTAGGGTTGTGCCAAATTTCGTTGGCCAGCCCAGGTACGTCAAAGCGAGTCAGCGTCGAATTATCCAACCATTTGGGTTTTAGAGTGCCTCCCCAGACGCCCGTTGACGGCGGACCTTTCTCTAGAAGAAGGACCGTGTGCCCAGCCTCTGACAGCCGGTCAGCAAGCGGAATGCCACCAGCCCCCGAGCCTATGATAATATAGTCCCAGGTCTGACTAGTCGTGACGTTAGAGCAAACTGGCGGTGCCAGTGCTACATTAGCCCGTGCTGAGCATGGTTGGAATACTATAAGAGAGTTAGACAGGATCCACGCGTCTACCTATCTAGGTATCCTTAGGTGTGTGCTTACAAAGCAAGGCGGCTGTCGCGGCGGCGCTTAGGTATAGATTACCATGCATCTCAACTATAAGAGGTCTTGCGTGACTGAGTGTACAGAGGAAACTCCGCGTCAACCCTCAGGGGCGGACCCAAGCCTTTTTTAAAACGGCAAAGAACGTGATGTGTCCCGAGCATCGCAGATAGGACACTAGAAGCCATGACCATGCCGCCACGCCAATGTCGACTTGCATGCCTAAGTCTCGCACGCAGAAGTGCCGCTTCAAAGTGCTGTCGTCGGTGTATCGAAGAAACTAGCGCGCTCGAACAGGTCACTGGTTCAAAGTTGTAGGGATCTACAATCCTTTTTCATTTGGGCGCAATTAGCCGAGTGCGATGTCGTGGAGTGTCCTAGGAACCAGGGTGCCCATACTTAGCCGCGAGCGAAAAACCTGGGGTAACCTGGGGTCGCCTGGGGTCGCCTGGGGTAAGGTAGGGGCATGCGGCTGGCCCGGGTTTCTGGAGAGGTCCATTCACGATCCAAAATGGAAGTGCCGATGGAAGGGGAGGGCGGCGATGGTGCATCGGGTCGTCACACCCAGGACAAAAAAAGTAGCCCCCGCGAGGCTACGGACTTACGGTGATTAGCAAGGAGGGGGACTACAACCAGGCGTCTCAGGATAATCCCGGCCAAGTCATTCGAGTTTGTGACGTTTTCAACTTACTGCGGAGATATAGTTGACAATAGGAGTACACAGTAGGCAAAAAGGAGAGAAGGATCAAGGATCACGACTGTGACACTTCATCCGGACGTTCTAGGCCTCTTCCTTTGACGGTCACTAGTCTAATATATCTTAATCCTTGATGATCTACGTTGAAGGGAGTAGAATGAGCATCAGGATACGGATAACCGTGGAAATTCGCGTGTCCGACAGAAAATCTTACTACTACCTAACATATTCTAGAACAATTCCATCTTGAAATAGTATGGTTAGAAGGAGATACCTCAATAGGAAATTTAACGTAAGATTTATCATTATATTACTGGCATTAAAGAATGATTTCCATGATACAGTAAAAAGCCGCCTCGAGTTCCAGGACCTCACCGTTTTCTAAACCCAATTAGTACTTCAAAGCTTAAGCACTATTAAACGAACGTTTTGAATACTCTAAAAACCTATAGTATCATGGCGCCGGCGCCTGCTGTATCCTTTGGTTTGCGGCTAATGCTTCCATCGCTGTTAACCGCTTCTTGTGTCCCACTTGTAGATTTCTGCTCTTCACCAGCGGTACTCCTGCCCTATAGTAAACATATGAGACCCAGACCTACTAACTATATCTATAGTAAGGTATTATTGTATAAAACTTACACTTGCCTGCTTATCGAGAGGACCGCCAGTAACTGACACTGGTTTGGTCATTTGGGCTTCAGGTTGCTTAAACCAGGTCAGCAAAGCACTCTAAAGAATACCGAGAAGTTTCTACTTACGATAGCGCCAGGGGCCTCAAATATACCGCTGGCCAGATCAACATTTGGCAAGGCATTCGTACTGCCCGTGTCAAAGTTCTTGCCGGCTTTATTCTGATCTTTCTGCCCTGCAGCAGCCATGTTTTTGTTGCAGGATGGGAGACTATATTCTGAAGGATTTTGGAAGTCCTGCAGTGTACCAAGTGGGCGTGATGAACCGGACCAAACTCCTTCGACAACTAATTTGCCATTTGGCCAAATACTTCGTCGCCTCACAGTAGTAATACGTCATCTACCGATGAGGCTCCATATATGGCCGGTCGCAACCTACATAGCCACGAGATATTCAGAGATTTACGTCACAACTACGTGATGAAGGCTGGGACCCGAAACCCCAAATTTTATCAGTTATTAAACGAGTAAGAAGTCCTTCGAAACTCAGCATTAGTAAAATAATTTGCATTCCCATGAAACAGTCCTTTCTTAAGGCTCCGGTTTTGTGGGGTACGGCTTGCCGGACAAGGGTTGAAATCGGAGCCGGGGCCGGAATAGCTCTTTCCAACTAATAGCTTAAAAGTTACTATCTGCTCTAGTGATACCAATAACTTGATGGTGGGATTCATAACATACATATCTAGGATCTATAAAGAACAAAAATCTTGCTACAAGTTTACCCAACTAGCAAGTAATAACTGGATTAGAGTAGTTTTCATTATTAACATCTAATCGTCTATTCCATTCGTCTAACTCATAACCTATATTTAATTCTCTGCTCCTATATATCTGCATCTGCATTATATATAAATTCTTGTATCAAGTCTCTAATCGCCTCATCGGTCTCACCCCTATCGCCCGGGAATACTGCGGCTGTTTTGGTCTGTACGGCATTTTCAGCTATTCTCAGCATATCTCGCAAGCTCATCCTGTCTGATTCCTCGTATGCTAAGCATCTGGCTAGGAAATCTCGAATATCGTCGTCGAGCGTAGGGTATTTCGCACCATTTCCATGGTGTAAGAACTCTGTTGCTCTTGTCTCGAACCCCTGGTATTCTGTGATCCAGGCCGATATTCTCACTTGTTGTCTTGCAATTAGGTTAACCATAATCTAGACCGGTATTAGCTTATTAGCGTTCTTGCCCAGGACGGGATTGTCTCAAATACCCTAATTACTGCTCGAACGTTATCGGGGACGCCCTTGAATCCCTCTCTTGTTCGTCCGAAGTCGATGAACTTTAGCGGCGGAACTAAGTCGTGCTCCGGAAATCCACCACCAGCGTTACCTATCATAACTTCATGCTATCAGTGAAATGAAATGCCCTAGAAAAGAAGTAACAAACTGTTTGCTGCACTCAAATCGGCATGTTCAATCTTGCTCGGTTGTGTGTCATCTCCAGGGATCGTCTCCAACTGGTCTGGACCATCTTCGCCGCCGTTCGGAGGGTACGCGAGGGCAACACAAGCTCTTGTTACTAGTATTTGGTATATATTAGAATACCGTTTCTAAACTCCCAAATGTAGGCATTATACTCACAACAGAGAAAAAAGGACCATATTACTCTGTTGGGTAGTAATTGGTCACGATTAACCAGTCTTTTATATAGCCGTGCTAGATCTCCATTTTCTAAGTACTCGATTACCACTATTGGACCGGTGAATCCTTCTAACGATTCTTCTAAAGCAGACCGCCTTCTCAATAAACGCTTTCTATCGCGTCTGAAAAAGGTCGTTGGGTGAGGCTCGTCGCGAGATGCCAGTATCCCCACAACATGCTCAGCTCCGCGAAGAGTCTACAGTAGATGGATTATTAGCCATCTCCGGTTACCGTTCCGCGCCGAATACTCACTTTTAGCCATTCTATTTCATTTCTTAGATCGTCTTCTCCCCGGGGTTTTAGAGATCGCTTCACCACAAGACGTCGAGTCCTATTCTGCGAGAGCTTTTCGACGAGACAGAAGGTGAGGCCGAAGGCACCGCGACCGAGTAGTCCTTCAAATGTAAATTTATGATGTTGCACAGCAAAATGTGACCTTAATTCCGCTTCGATATCAGCGGTGGACTTGTTGCCATAGGCAGGGGGCGCAGAGTGAGATCGACTCATTGGTGGTCTTTCTATTAAGCCCGTGGATGAACTGCCTTAAAAAAAAACTTATAGATAACCCTGGTAAAGCATAGATAGTAGACGTGCAAGTGTAATAAAGCGGCTATTATATAATAAAGAAAGATACTCAAGTAGTCTGATTGCGGAATAGGTACATGGACATGTTCCGCCCGATTCAACTTTGGGAAGAAAGAGGTAACATCTATTAAAACTAAGAGAGATACAAACAAGTCTTATGATCTAGTTAAAGATCTGAGTTTCAATGCTATCCATATTTGTAGTTAGATGACAGTAATTGAAGCATGTATTGTACATCCTTTCTAATCCAGGTAGTTATGTTCCGTTTCGTAATTGTAGATAGTATAGTTTATGAATTAAATAATTCAACTTCTTTTATTGTATGCTGTAATAGTTTGTTAGTGTTTGCTTTAACTTTCAGTTTATCTTTAATCTTGTATCCCCGTCCCCAGTCTTTAGCGGCCAAGACGCAAAAAGCTAAGCGGTACAAAATGATTGGCCAAAAAAGCTCCGACGGCAGGTACCGAACCACTTAAACTTCGGCTCCTCCAAAATTTCAACTCTTCAAAGCTTCAAGAAGCTCTGCACAAGATTCCCGCATTAACGCTCACTCGATTAGGCCTAACTACCTACCAATTGGCCTGGAGCCTCTTCCCCCTCAAGATGGCACCCGCGCGCCTTATCCGACCGCCGACCTGTCTCGACTGCCTGCGCCGTCTCGTCCACCCCGCCCCGGCATCGCCCCCCTCGTTTCTATCTCTGCAGACTCGAGGCGCCAAGTCGTCGACGAAGGCCGAGGAGGAAGATTTGCAGGGTATTCCCGTGCGTCTGCTACAGGACATCCAAGGGTTCGGTCGGAGAGGTAAGTTTTTTTTTTCCTTAAGCTCCTACATTCGTCTTGTCAGAATATTGTATGGCTTATGAGGAAACGCAACAGATGCCATCATCCGAGTCAAACCCGGCCGCATGCGCAACTACTGGTTTCCCAAGGCGCAGGCCGAGTACATGACGCCCCGGCGCTTCAAGGAGCTCGGCCTAACTGAGGCTGCCATTGGTGTGCGCGACCGGTCCTTCGGCACCAAGCTCCTCGTCGAATCTGAAGCTGTGCCCGCTGAGGAGGGGCCCAAAGAGACCAGGAAGAGCAAGAAGGATACCTTGACGCTACCGGTAAGTTTGGCTTAGTACTTCTACAAGTAATCTTACACCATGACCTGTGTTAACATATAAATCCAGCCCAAGGAGACCCTCACCCTCCTCGAATCCCTCCTCCCTCCCACCCTAACCTTCGCCCGCAAGCCCATCCACACCGTCTCCGCGCCTCTATCTAGCGAACCCAAACCTACCCCCATTCCTCGATCGCCATCTCTCGCCGCCAACGCCGCAGCATCTACAAACTTCGCTGCCGAAGACTCGACGCCGCCCTCGGCGGATGAGGCAGCGTCGGTAGCCATCTTCGGTTCCGTATCCATAAACGACATCTTAGCCTTGATACGAGAAAGGCTATTAGAAGCAGACCCAGCGCAGGGCGGGCGTGTGGCACTCGAGGCGGACAACGTGCAGATCCAGGGTCTGGAGGGCGAAGACCGCATCAAGCACCTCGGTACCTTCGAGGTTCTGATTTACGCCGGCAAAGACCTGGAGCCCTTGGTGCGGAATGTTGAGGTCGTGCCAGAGGAGTGAATTAGGGACGATGTGTCAATTATCATGCTATTACCGTAAGATAACCGGCAGAAAGCCCGCGAAAGTGGAGTATCTACTACCTAGTAGCGAGCCAGCACGGTATTCCTATACGCATGAATTAACATAGCACGTGTATGATATACCAACCAGCTAGGGTAGCTGAGCTAACACTAGATATGCACATATGTCGACAAATTTGGATTCGTGTATCAATATATGCAGTGCCCATCTTGAAGCCTTTTAAAAGTTCAATCTTTCGTATCTCGGCCATAGGATGGTTAACTAGCTCTCTAAAATAGCATACGTATTTCCCCAAGGTTGAATTGTCACTACAAGAAAAGGCGGCGGGGAGGACGTAGATTAAGGCAATGGTCAATAGGTAAGTAATTAGGTCATGGATTGGGTATTATTTTCCATCCCTTCGCTCTCTCTAATACGACAACTTAGTCCTACCCCCCCCCCCCCCCCAAAAGTAAAAAATAATAACCCAGTGTTCAAGCATCTATTATGAGACAAAAACCAGAAAGAAAAAAACCCAAGACAAGCAGACCCTTTTACGCCAGCGCTGTGCCCAATAAAAATATGATACGGGAATATTAGCCTGTACTATGCCATTCATCCTGCATATCAACGCTGGTCTTCCTTCCGATTAATCAGCTACAAACTTCTTGTGCTTAGGTATGGAAGGGGTAAATGTGATGATGTGTGGTTATGGACAAGAGAGTTGACCAAACCTGATCACCTGCCGGGATAACTAACGTCTAGGTTCCATAGTGAATCCCATACAATACTCCTTCTAACGGGGCTTGGGCTTTCGATAGAAGTAGCAGTTATTTCTCTGCGGAGTTGGGAATGCTGGGGTCGTTGTTGTTGCTGCTGTTGTGACTGTGTCCGAGGCTGACCCGACGGCCTCTGCTGCTGAGGCTGCTGCGTATTGGGGTTGTCGTCTATTCGCCGACGCTAGATCCCATCAGCGACTATGTCTCAAGGATCGAGGGTGGTGTTAATTATCGCGCCGCACCTCGGTTTGCTCGCCCTTATCTGCGGCGGTTTGCTTGTCCCCTGTTGATTCTTGCTGCGTTCCGCTTAGCCCTGCGCCTCCCTGCCCAACTGTCGGACTTGTGATACTGTTTGTCTCGCTAGCTAGCGCACTACCTTTTGCGGCGACAACCCCAGCAAGAGGCTGGGCCTTCTTAGAGCCTGAACTGCTACGCCTGCTCTCGAGACTCTTGCTGAGGGTTCTACTAACACCCTCAATTCCACCGTTAGGGCCCAGTTTGGATTTCCCCTTGCTCAAACGTCCATGTGCGTGCATATCGGCGACAGCTGCAACAGTGTTTGCAGCGACGGTGGACTTTCCGAGCCCAGGGGTAGATGGGGCGCCGGGTTTATCTTCGTGTGCATCAATAAGCCACCAGCGTAGACCATCTGACAAATCAAATGGATTGTCATTTTCGTCGCCAGTATTAACAGAATCAGTTTCACCCTCTGATGGAAGAGCAGTGGTAGATTGTAAGCTCTTAGATAAGTCGACTACTCGCTCTTGAACACGGGTTATGCGGGCTACAAGCCACTCGCGGCTGCGCAAGCGGTGGCCTTCCTGCTCCCGCAAGAAAAAATGAGGACATCCGACATTGAAAGCAGCCCAGGCACCTGTCGTCTGATTACGGGTGGGGAGAAACAAGGCTAGGTCGCCTTCTTTGAATTGTCTGAAGGCAATTTTGTCACGAGCTTCCTTAGCAGCATCGTGTGCCCGTTCTCTGTAATTACGAGCGTCTCGAGTCATCTTTCGAGCAGTATGCTCCACTTCCTTAACGCGACGGTACATGGCTTCAGAAAAGGCGTCAATGTCAAAGTTGCCCGGACCGGCCATGAAAGCCTGGTACTGCTCATCTTCTGTATTCGAGTCCTCCGCGTTCATCCAGTATAGTAACTTGAGGTCAGCACTATCAGCAAGGGGGTTACTTGTCAACGAGACGGATCGCCGTATAGAAGAGCCGGGATCAGACGAGTCGTTAGGGTTTTGAGATGTCCGTTCAGACCGCGGAATTCTTTGGATGGCCATCGACCCATCCTTGCGTGTCACGGAGAACCCAAGGCGTTCGAGAAGCCTGCATAGCCTCTCATTTTGTGTATATAACCGCTGGGTGAGGTCTTTAGTGCGACCGTTGCGTACTTCGGATCGACTATTAAGGGCTTCTAATGTAGCATCGGACGCCTGTAGCTTCTCCTGGAACATTCGGACTTCCTCTTCAAGGCTACCTAATTGGGACTGTTTTGATGCCACTTGTTCGGTTAGCTCCGCAACTCTCTTTTCTTCATCTGCTAGTTTCTGCCGTAGCGTCTCTGATCCTGTTTCGCCCTCGGTCATCTTCATTCGGAGTTGGTTGAGTTGCGCTCGCCCTTCGTTCACTTCCATTTCAAGAGTGGCGCTTCTAGTCTTCTCCTTATCCAGCGTCTCCCGCAAGTGCACTGAGCTCATCTCTTCACTAGAAAGCTTCTCTTTCGCAGTATGTAGTTCGGATTTTACATCTTTGACAGTGGCCTGGGCACGCTCTAGATCAGCCCTCGTTAGAGATATGTCTTGTTCGAGGGATTTCAATCTAGCCAAAACATCATTAGATTTGGTCGCGACGGAATCTGTAAGATCTGAAAAGTCTTGAGGAGGTTCGTCCGTTGGAGATAACTGGCCGTAAAGCTCCCTGAGCGAGCGAGCATGCGTATCCATACTGTCGAAGAAAGTTTCAGCTCGCTTATTTAGCTCTTTGACTTTTTCACGCGATTCCTTTAACTCCCTCTCAAGAGACACATTGCGTTCTCTCTGAACTCGAGCTTCGTTACGTAAAAACTCGACTTGTCCCTGTGTTCTTAGAGCATCATCCCTCTTCTCTTTAGTAAGACGATCAACCTCGGCTTCGAGAGAGTGAAGTTTCTCATCGTACGTCAACTTCTCATTTTCTCTAGATTCTCCGAAATGTTCGATCTCATCTTCGGTCTCTTCGAGGCGGGCCTTCAGCGCTTTGACTTCGTCCTCCAAGGATTTACGCTCTTCCATGAATTCTCTCTTTAGGGCCTCCATATTTCCTAAAAGATCTTGCTTCGTGGAGTTCACTTCGTCCATACGGCCTTTCAGTTCGGCGTGAGCATTCGCTTCTTTCTCTAGAATTGCAGACCGTTCTCTCTGAGCACTTAGATCTCCTTCTAACTGCGCAATGCGATGGTATAGAGCCTCATTGCCGTCTGAGACAATCGATTGTCGCCGATCATCGGACACTCGGGGTGATTTAACGGAGCCGGTCGAGTCGTTTTGTTGGGGTTGAAAGATATTACCTAAAGGTGACGGTCTTGATACCTGAGTTTGACGATGCAAGAGATCTTCTAGCCGGCGGACTCGACTCTCAGCTGTCCTCAACTTATTCTCTAGTTTAGACTTATCTCCTTGCAAGCTTCTAAGAAGATCGTCATCTCCGCGAATAAGCAGACCGCTTCTCCCAAGCGCTGCTTCATGTACACTGCCATTCTTGAAAGCTTTCAGCCGTTTCGACTGCTGCTTTGTTGGATTGCTGAGGTCGTTTATTAGCTTGGTGATATCGCCCAAAACTCCTGCATCCGCATTATATCGCCTTAATACGGTCAGGAACTCATCAAGCTCTTGCTTCGTCATCTGAGGCCAAGATTCATCATCACCATGAAGGTTGACCTCGAAGCCAAGTACGCTGCTCTCGGTCTTCTCTGGGCCATAGGTACTACCGACCATTTTATGCCACTTCCGGCGTCTCTTCAATTCCTCGTCTTGGAATATAGCCATTTCATTAAGCAGCGTCGAAGAATCGGCTTTTACCTTCTCCGACCATTCTCTACGCCGTATAGCCTCGGCGACAAAAGAGGCATACATATAAGGGAGCTGTTGAATGAGCCGCAGATAGTCGAAGGTAGTCATCTCCTCCTCTCCTTGGTTTATTGCGTGCATCTGAGTCTTGACACTATGGTGTACGCTGGTTATCTCAGCAATCCTACGCATGAAGGTAAGAGAATCAGCAGCAATACCGTTTCGCGCTTGGGTGACATAACGGAGCATGTCATCCATCTCAGAAGCTCGGGTTTGAATACTCGGTAAGAGCTGTTTCGTGTGATTAACAGCTGTTTTTGAAGCCTGCGGGATATCCTTTGCTTGATTAGTATACGACAGGGTGGTCTGGTAGTCCGTGTCGACCTTTCGTGCGACAGCCTCGATATCTTCCAGTAATTGGATACTGTCGCGTTTGTGCCCCATCACCGAGCGATCTAATAGTTTATTGAACTCCTGTATCAACTCTTCGCAGCCTCCAAACATCATCTCGACTGTCTTGTCTAACTCGGATATTTTATTATTGAACTTTCGAAGGGACGTAGCAGCGAGTTTCCCAGCTTTCCGAGTAGGCTCGGGGTCAATGAGATCCTCCAGCGTTGCTTGACGAGGCTTTCGAATGTCCTGACCTGTCATAAAATGCACCATCGTTGGGGAAATAGCAATGCTCCGTGCTAGCTCAAGGTATTGTTCCCAATTAGAAACCAGATTGGCATATTCGTCTTGAATAGGCGTTGCCCATTTTTTGAGTTCCGAGTGCTTTGGATCTATTAACTTAACACTGTTGTCGAGATTTGCTACGGCGGCATCGAGACATTTTAGCATGACATCTATTTCATTATACCGCACCTGGGCCGCATCGGCCATGATGGTGCAGTCTTCTACGACCTTCAGGGTCCAGTCGCGACGTCTTTTGAATAGATCCTGCCATGATTGTAGCGTGTGCGTGTTCTCGATCGAGTTCGGGGGAGTAGATACAGTATATCGTTTAGGCACGGGGGACTCGGAGATAAGAGCGCTGGCAGCGCCAGGCGAAGAAGCTTGAGTTATTCGAATATCATAAACGTATACCTCCTTCTAATGAACATGTTAATCTCAAGTTTATACATGGGTCTAACTGAGGGACGTTAAGGTAGACAAACCTCAGATTGTATGCTCTGGATCTTGACAGTCTTTCCTTGCGATGTAAGAGCAACAATATTCTGGATGGGTATGGAGCTTTGCCGGGCAACCCACGCCTTGAAATCATCTAAGCTACAAGAAGAGAATAAAGCCGTTAGCAGAAGTACTCATGCAAACTAATAAAATGCGGTAGGCCACATACTCAAATCAGTGTAAGAAATGGAATACGTACGATGAGAACTGAGCGGTATCGACCTGCAGGCGCTGGCCCGTGTGGGCAATCAACACCTGCGTCTGCGTCGCCATGATTTATACAGTCCATCCCCTGAAAGAATGAAGTAAATGATGCGACAACAGATATGACGTTCCAGATATGCAGAGCCCTAAGGTGGGAAACTCAAGCGTTGACAAGCCACCGGAGGAATAATGGAGATGGCAAGTGAAGCTTTATCTTTCTGTATCGGAGCTCAACGTCAGCTGGCAGGCAGTCAGGCGCCGTTCGTACATAAGGCTCCTTCCGATTTCTCTGTAATTCGTCACCGATGATCCACAAATTTTGCTGGGGACGGACTATGTAAACCTAGACCCCCTGGCGCTTAAGTACATAAATGATCTACTTCAGATCCGATACACGAATCACATGCATCCAGGTACCACGAACACCTAACAATATACGTGTAAATCCCATTCGTGTAATAAAGTGTATCAAGCTTCCATAGTAGAAAATTTTACAAGTCGAAGTTGAAGCCTAATGATTTAAATATAATTTGCGTATATTATATACGTAGGCTGGGCATAACTTTGGTTTGCGCCAAATGCGTTACACTATAGCTTTAACTTGAAGTTTGTTATTTAGCGTGTTAATGTGACAACAAACGTGGGATCTAAACGCGAACAATCAAGCCACGTTCGACCTTGAAGTACAGCCACATCTATTGAATGTGACAAGCCTAATACTAAGGTTCTTACCTCCATTGTAATCTTGTAAAAGAAGCGATAGCGAAGCGAAAGTGTGTTTCATAATAAAATAAAGATCATCTCACACGCTTGTGTTTCAAACAAACGGCCTTTACATCGTATATGCTCATTCGCAAAAGGAGATGGCGGGTGGAACGATTCACGAACCAACGCCACTCCTCCTTTCAGATGATGAGAAACGTATTCTAGGTTTACATGATCGCCTTCAGCAGCTTCAATTAGAGATCGCCTTACTCACAGCCCAGAAGAATTACGACCCACGTAAGTTTCTACTATCAACCTATAAAGTATACATGGAATCTAATTAATACTAGGTACAAGTCCACCTACAGGAGATGGGAACATAGAAGCAGCCCAGAAAGCGCTTCTGGATTCAAGATCCAAATATGTCCTCCGGAATCAAGTAGTAGACAGCGTTGTGGCTGCCAATCCAATCCTACAAGCAGTGCACAACGGTACAAAAGCATCTCCGATAGAAAGGTAGGACTTACAACATTCACCCCTACGCCATTATTTCTAACTCTAGTCCGTAATTCTATAGGGACTTACTGCCCATTCTAGAACAACGCGACCAGTCATCTTCAGCGTTAGCACAGCAGTCCTCGGAGTTACGCACACTGCTTGACGAGATCACGGAGGTGGAGAGTCAGAGTCTACGCCTCGGTCGCGAGAACGTGGAGCTGGCGTCCAAGTTGCTCGAACTTGCCGAGCAGACGAATCGGAATAAGGCAGAGGCGGTTAACCTGGATCCGGAGCGGGCAGCTGAGGTCTCGAGCCTAGAGGGCCAGGTTAAGCTAAGTAGACAGAGATGGCGGGTCCTGAAAGGCACTGCAAGCGCAGTGGTTGCCGGTAGTGGAGTTGATTGGTCTAGAGATTCTGAGCTGAGGGATATTGTCTTGGACCCCGAAAACGAGGATGAAGCGTGATAAAGAAGTTCAAGATTCCGTATATTGACGAGAAGAGCACGTTCGATGATACCCACCTGAGTAATAATCCCACTAATCTGGCAATACTATTCTTTACCTTCATATGTGAAAACTCCGAGTCTACAAGCCCTGGAATAATGCACCTGAGCCTTTGAGTTGTCACAATGTTACCTCACAGATATAGATACCTAACCCTATTATCACTACTTATCTAGACCCATACCAGTTTTGATAGTCGATTTCCAACGCATCCGTTCCTGATAGATAGGGCTTAGCGTAGTCAGTCTTGGCCGAAGCAGGCATGAATCACGTGGAATAAATCTATTTTAGGATTTTGATGTGATGTATCGAATCGAATGTTAGCTAGTACATAGAGCAACCCAGGTCTCGTACATCGATTAAGGTGCTGTAGAAGGCTATTCTCCTGGCAGCAGGTCAGCTATCATTGCATGAAGTATACTGCAAGCACATATGGACATAAAAAAAATGGAGATATTGTTGACGAGGCAAGCCGTGCTTTAACTGATGGATGGATCATTATATCAGACATGACGTAAACAAAATGGCGTGTAGAATCAGCCTGGGCTTTGTGTTTACACATGTAGACTTATTTAAAAGACAGAGTTTAGGTAGTTAATTGTATTTTGCCTCTGACGGAATCAATGCTTGTTTTGCCATGGTGTTATCGACGGTGGAGAATCTTGAAGGGAAGAAAAGGTCGTCATCGTTACGCTAATAAAAAACACCATAATCAATATGGAAATGAAGAAGAACGCGAACACAGTGTACGATGCAAATGAGACCATTCCCGAAGCATCTCTTGGTGTAACCCGCAGCTCTGTGCAATATGATGTACCTGTTTAAACATGTGGTACCTGGCTGTCTTTCGATGACTTTGGCCTAGCAAGACACCCGATGCCCTAGAATCAAGAATGAGAGACAGTCTTCCTAGCCTGTCGCTAGTAAAGCGGCCTGTTTGAACGGATCAAGACAAGACATGGCGTACACATGAGAACACCACAATATGAATTGTTGGTGCTTGGGTATATCATGCAGAGAGATCTGACTAATAAAATCCATCGCGGTCTAATATAATTTTTACTCGAGGATTCGCATCGCGTCCCTCGTCGTCCTTAACTAACATAACTTATTTGTCCGCTTGTAGATTGTAACGAGTTTACAGTAAGGTGTTGCAAATGCTTGCTCATAATGCGACTCGATAATATGGTGATACAACTCCAAATCGGTGCGACTGGATTTGCGACTGGATTGCATTGCTCATATTGCTACAATAGGGGGGGCTTATTCCTTGAAGGATGTGCAAGCTTGAGCAGGCTGGCTTACGGGACTCTGCGGGATGAAGTTACGCCAGTACAACAACTAGGATAACCGCAATGCAGGCTCTTAAAGATTATTGGTCCATAAAATGGCTGCGTTGATATTTGCCTGTGTGAACGTATTGGGTTGGAACAGCCCCTTGGTAATATCCCCCAAGAATATCGTGCGTGTTATGGATAGTTTACGCGATTCATACCCGTCTAGTGGTTAGAGATGCCATATAAAATATCCAATAATCATCGGGCTATGATATCGTAAAGAGGGTAAAGTATTAGGACAAGGGCTGTGGGAGTCTAGATTTTCTTAGCACTTTGGAAATGAAACGGAGAGTATATCGCGAAAATGAAATAAAACGTCGCCATGGAAGTGTTTTACTAAGGCAAACGGAGATAAGAGAGAATAAAATACTGGACTACGTAATCCAGCTGGATAATATTACCGTTATAAAGCTGGAAGACTTGGGTTGAGTGGTTGACAAAAATTGTGAGGGGCCAATTCTGTTTGGGGGTGGGATGCGTAAGAAAGGGGAGAAAGGCAGAGAAACTGGTGCAAAGGGTGAAGAGGGGGAATGTCAGACTCCCAGAACTGCAGCCAGAAATTTCGTGTGGTGGTAATCAGCTGCAAAGGACCAGACCAGGCAAAAAAGGCATAAAAAAAGGCCATCCCATCCACCCAGGGAGCCCAGGCCTGATAGGTAAAAGGGAAGTACCTAGCATGGGTGATGTACATTTACGCTAACAAGGAAGCGTAAAGTACTTCCAAGCCATAGTGTACAATCATCAATTGTGATGCACCCGGGGCAGTCTCCAGTTTGAGGTACATACAGTCTGTACGTACATGTACGTACGCGCGTGGGCTTAACGCTGTACCTCCAGATAGCTTTCCCTAAGCCGTCTGGTTTTCGCATTCTCCTTTTGTTTTTGGTTTCCTCTTCTTCTCTATGCAATGCAGCACTTCCAACTTATGCATCGTTTTTCCCTTGTCTTTTGATGAGATGCAAGAGTGCAACTAAGGTTGAAGGAAGTAAGATGCATGTACGTATGTAGAGGTAGCAGGTTACCTACATACATGTAGGTTGAATAATTGAAGCATCATAGCGGAAATAGAGTCTTGTGTGTTTATGGTTGTTTTAGGAATGGAGGCACGTTAGGTAATAAGTGATTAAACGTTGATTCCCGAAGCATTGACGCAAAAAAGAGGAAATCAGTGATGCCACTCCATCGAGGTACACAGTATCAGACATCCGACTAAGACCTGGTAGGAGCCTGGTGATGCTGTACTATGAGTTTTCCCCCTTTTCGTCTAGTCTTTTCTCTATCTACCCCCAGCGGCATTCTGCTCAATATCCTTCGGAGAAACTGCAACCATTTCCCGCGTTGTTTTCATAGG
The DNA here is from genome assembly GCF_022478755.1 of Daldinia loculata. Taxonomy (NCBI): domain Eukaryota; kingdom Fungi; phylum Ascomycota; class Sordariomycetes; order Xylariales; family Hypoxylaceae; genus Daldinia; species Daldinia loculata. The sequence continues at coordinate 258,659 of NW_026054861.1, read as the reverse complement.
CAGAGTAGGGGGAAGTTTGAGAAGGACAACAGAATGTATGTACGCGGTATAAAGATACCTATTACCGGTAACCACTTTATATTAGGTAACGTACCGTCCTACGCAAAAAATAAAAAAGATAAAAAGGGGTCATAAATTGGTTGCTTTGCAGCTTTGCAGCTTTGCATACCTACATTGTAGGTATGCTCAAGAAGAATGACCAGGACTGGCTGGGCTGGACTGGCTGGACCAGTTGCCGCTATGAGCGATGAATGAAAGAGTGAATGAAAATAGATTGATGAAGAACAAGTGATACAGTAATGGTGTAATATGTACATAAACAAAGCAACATGGCAACATACCTAATATTTCCTCCCATAATGTTGACCGTTTTAAACATTCAAGATAATAATGATATGTATATACATAGCCGAAGGTACAGTGATTCTTACAGTGCAATAAGCACTGTGGCGTAGAGGACCTACTTCCCTGTATCGTGCTTATTGCAACGTCCAAACCGACTAATAACACACAGGGTATGAGAAGTACCTCCCTACCGAAATTGGGTAGACAAGGTACTAGGCGACCTAGGTAGGCAAAGCCTGCACACAGAAATTCTCTAACCTGAGAACAAACCAGTGGTTACTCGCTTGGGCTTGGTTACCTCCAGTTCCCTGCTTCCCCTACCACCTGCTCAGGTACCTACCTAGGTAGCTCTCCAACCAAAATCACTCGGCCACTGTGCCTACCTTACGGTCTGTCTATCGCTTGCCCGCTTTTTGGTGCAGACCCCCCCTCCCTCTTTGCACCCTCCCTTAGAAATTGGGGCAGTCTCAAGTCTGGCTTTGCACACAATCACCCAGGCGCAGTAAAAAGGCAGTAGGCCAACGCTCCCCCCATACAAATTTCCCTTTCTTCTCCCACATACAAATCTCCCACCTAAATCGTCTCTCATACAAACGCAGCCTACACTCAACCTCAATAGCTGCCCATACAAATTGTGAGTACCTCCGTTTATATGGCACTGCACTGCAAACATCAAGTCACCTCAACCACTTCCTTACATTGCGCGCATCTTGTCGTCCCAGCAATGTCAATTCGTCTCTAAATAGATGCATCATGTTTTTAACATGATTTGCATCATCGTCGGATGTTTTGAAGCTTATTCAATAGCTTCTGTTGATATTGACTGCTGCATCGACTTCTTGCGAATTCATTATCATATTTTCCTAGTCCACCCTGCATTTTAGACTGGGCAATTCCACTGACTGCGATTGCGCGCAACAGCTTTATTCTTCCACAACATAACTGTCCAAGTTTTTAAGAAGTACTTCAAGGTATGCATTTGGGTCTACTTTGCTCGATTCCAAGCTTCAAGTCGCGGTTTTCACGCGTTGGCGCATACAATTGCATTTGCGACAACAGCGCATCGCATTCAACATGACCCTGCATCACCACCTCAACATCTTATCCATATGCCCCTCATTCGCACTTATTCGAGCTGTCGCCCAACCGCGCCACCCAACGACCGATTCCCTCATTCAGCACACTCACCCTACCACATAGCCTCTTACCACTCAATCTTAAGCACGCATGTCTATTTAGGCCAACAGGAACTAACATATAATTCCATTAGAACACCAGTCAAAATGCCAAAGGAAGCAACCAAGCGTGGCAAGGCCGGCAAGGTCGAGAAGAGAAAAGGAAAGAAGGGTAAGTCATATACGGTCGCTGCTTTCATATATTCGGTCTAGATGCATCCCAATTCTGGTATCCAATCCAGCATGTCTTTACTACATTGTTGCTCCCAGATGGCTAGAGTCTTCAAGAGTGCTACAAGATATCATCCAACCGTTGCCAGCACACCATCAAGCTCGCATAGTTGTTAGAATAGTCACTAACTCGTTGGACATAGACCCCAACGCACCCAAGCGTGGTCTCTCGGCCTACATGTTTTTCGCCAATGAGCAACGAGAGAACGTCCGTGACGAGAACCCTGGTATCTCATTTGGTAAGTTCTGCTAGTAGTACGCCAAGTCTTCTCATACTGACTCCGTCATAGGCCAGGTTGGCAAGATCCTTGGTGAACGATGGAAGGCGCTCAACGACAAGCAACGTGCCCCTTATGAAGCCAAGGCAGCGGCCGATAAGAAGCGATATGAGGACGAAAAGCAAGCCTACCAGGTAATTTACCCGCATTCCTCTTATTAATATGCAGCGCTGAGCGTGACTAATTAGGCCGAATCCGATTAGGCTGGCGGAGATGATCAGAGCGAATAGTAATGTCCTCTTATCTTGCCCGCTTGTTGGTCACGAGGTTTCACGACGAGATGATTCTGGTCGTGCGGCCTAGGGAGCCTTTTGACCGTGGTAAATGGCACAAGTTTCCTTTCCAGTCTAATGCGTATGGGATCGGTCGGTGTTGATGCACAGGGAAAGGGACATTGTGCTTTAGTTTTCTTTTACATCATTTTCACTCTGACTGGACCAGAGTTCGGGGAAATTACCCTGGTCCGGTGGCGTTGTCGCAGCTAATTTAAGCTAGCCATCTTGCAACGAAGCACGAAGCTATCACGTCGGTGCTTCTCAACAACGCGATGTAAAAATAGTTTGCTCTTACCATTGAAGAGAGTTGTCCGCACACTAGTATTTAGTCCCAGCTGCTGGCCCCATTACTCTAGCTCGTGATAGAATGATTACGGATACAATACTATGCAAGCGCGGCGTTCCCACGTGGCCAAATCCAACCCAAGCCGTCCCGTGCCCGGTAAACAGATGCATGCGAGGATCTTGTCCCGGAGATCTGGATAGTCAGGGGTCTGACCGAGAGAGGTGTGGGAGCAGACGTGGCTGAGATCCTTGCCCGACCTGTTTCCAACTTTCCCTACCCTCCTTATTCACAACAACGCCGCAAACGCAAGGCTGTAGGAGTAAAGCGAACTGCCTGGAACTTTGTAGCCTATCAAGTCATCCTTAAACATCAGGTAGGTACATATATATATATATATATATATATATAGTTGGCTTCTCCGAGTTTTCGTTGTTGTTTTTTCCGACCATGTCACCATGGTTAGACTGGACTCACGATTGGCCCATACAGAAGGGAAATGGTTGATTCAATTAAGCCAATCATAAGGGTCCTAAATTAAGACACAGCATCCAGTCGCGTCTTCGGCGACGGCGGCAGTAGCATATGCAGGGCAGCATAGGTAGGTACTCACCAAGATATCGTCCGTCATACAGCATACGTATCCCTACATATCGATCTAATATATTGCCCAGATCAGTCAGATCTGACACTCATGCGTACTAGCTGCCCAACCAACTCGCTCTGGGACTGGGAATGCATGCAAGCGCTGTTTGTAAAGTAACGCAACGAAGCATCGGGTTCATCGCACGCCATCGGACCCTCGATCGGAGCTGTGTATCAGTCCCTCGACCAGAGCTACATAGAGATGATGCTGATGTCCTTTCCTTATAAGATACTAGGTTAGTCTATCATGCTGCATGTTCCATGATATACAGCATTCGGATCCACCCTACACTTACCCGATAGCCTGCTGGGCAAGATGGTATACTAATATTCTATCACCATCTAATACGGTCGTTCCTGTTTATATACGATCATGTTTTATTGATCAGGTATTATTTTCGATCGCAATATTTTTTTTAGCCGCCTAGCAAGCGCTGGCAGACATATATCCCGGACTGCAGACATTATCGCCGGCCAAAATTTGGTACGCGTCGGCGCTTACGAGACGAGCGGTAATGTCCATCACAGAAAGTCATAATCGCTAGAAGTTTTGTCTTTGTTGGATTTTTTCCCGCTTCGTTATTTATTATCCCATCATCAATTCCGGGCTCGCGCCAGGCCGCAGACAGACAGACAAGCGCAAAGCTGCCCGGCAAGCATCGTCATGACAAAACCCCTCGTCCCTCGTCCCTCGTCCAGTCCGCTTTCTTCCCTGCATATTATCTTATGCAAGTGCTCCCTTCTCCGCGCCGTGAGCGTGGTAGCACCATGGCCCGCTCTACGCCTGATCCGGTCTCTGCGGACAAGGTCCACCAATCCCTGGTGCATACGCTTGCTTAGAGGTTCGCTGCCGGGCTTCGTGGCAGTCTCTTACTTGAGTCAAGGTAATAATGTTTGAAAGACCACTTCCAGAGCTGCCCGCAACGGCAAACTTCCGAACAGACAGCCAAGCCAAGCCAATTGGCGGTGGTTTTTTTTTCCGGTTTTTTTTTCTTAAATGTTCCTTTCTTTTTTATGCCTTTCCTATCTTGATCGTCCTCATACTCATTTATGTACGTCTGTGTCGGCTGATTCCTTCATTGGACCTGATTAATATCATCTCTACGGATTGCCACTCGGAGCAAAGGGTTATTATTTATTTTTTTGTTCCGTCGATTAATTTCGTATTTATGCACTTCTCACCGGCATCAGGATAGCTGAGCCACGCACGCATTTCTATCTCGGTCAAGATTATATTATAGTAAAATACTAAAATACCAAAATTCAGATCTGAGATTATATAGTCGCTAGTTTTCATACGATTATAGCCGCATCATCGTATAATTAGTATTATCCTCTCTTTTTCCACCTTCGGTGCTTGTCCACACGAACTCCACACACACACACATACGGCCTTCTTCGGATCGAGCCTTTTCTCTGTTGGGGAATGCATACCTAACACGTCACCCCACCGTCGTTGGGCTCTGGATTCACGTTATATGAGATTTGCAGAAGCACACTTCCTCTCACGGGCAAGATTCTCATTACGTCTAAATCTTATTAGGTATAAGACAAACTCTTCTTGAGTCTACCCTCGCTAGTCAATTCATTCTCAAAATTCCCCCTCCCCACACGGCCAACTACCTCTCGTGTGGAGACGGTGATCTTCCGGGTGCTTATCAACAACCGAGTGAGAATCTTAGTGTTCCTAAACGACGCTATACTATCACGTTAATATCGATTTCGTTCGCTTTCTGCTACCTTCTGGAACCGGCATCAGCTGCAAGTACTGTGAGGCTTGGTGTGTAACGAAACCGAGTCCCGTGGTGGCTGTGGAGGATAAGCTGGATAGGCCACCTTTTTCTCTTCTGCGGTGAGATATCTTGATTACTTGCCATCATGGGATCGTAAGAGCTTCATTAGCCATGGATCCGATTCTACAGCGTAATAGAACCCCGACCGCCAGGGTGGCGGTCCAACAGCTCAGCCCTCAGTTGCTCAATGGCTGTTTTCTCGAGGCTGATCGTGCCGATATGGTTGGCTTCAACCTTCAAGGGCTACGAAATTGTCTCCCAGAGCAGTTCCATCCCCATCTAAGCGGGATTATTGAAGAGATATATAACACAAGCCGTTTACTACGCGACCTTGCAGAGCAAGCCCAGATTCACGTCTCTCAGTTGCCCGCAGTCTTTGACTATCTGAACGTCGTCTTGCCATGTCTCTGCAAAACGCTCCGGGATATCATGTCGTTCTACGAAGACAAGTCAATGAACAAAGAGCACCGATGGAGGACCATGTACCATAAACTTGGTAACGAACTCCCTGGTACCACTCTACCGGCTAGATTTATCATGTATAATCAATTCCTGCGGCTGCTCCAGGAACTTCTAACAAGGTATGGTTCCTACCACCCCAGTTGACTCGTTAATAGATCCTTCTGCTACCCAGTTAGATAGGTCCCCGAACTTCGATTTGAACGGGATGGAATCCTTGCGCATCCGTATTCTCCAACTACGTGCAGCTAGGAAGATACGTCAGTAACTCATGCCTCCTTATTATTACAATGTAGCTGATCCCTCTTTTAGCCCCGCCAAGTCCTATCAGAACGGATCTCATCCGACGAGACGAGGCGTTGGAGTTCTGGAATCAAGAGACAGTAAGCCTTTCGACGCTTCTTTCTAGGGGCAGTTGTATTGAACCCGGGCAGAATTCGCACTGGGCAGAGGCAATCTTTACTCAACCCCTGCCATCGCGGAGGGAATTTAAGCATCAAGGACGGTAAGTTATTTGCTTCTCTAACTGGACGCTTTAGGGTTAAATTGCAGCTAATTCTCGGACAGCTCAGATGCGTTCGGGCCTTTGCAGAAACTCGGCCATCTCCCGCCACTTCCACGAGACGTCAAGATATTAATCAAAAGGTAACTATCCGTCTAATTTCCTCATAGTGCAGGCTTACTTCGGTAATTACGTACGATATACTGATATACATCCCAGGTCATTCGATAGCGACCGCATCTCAGTTATTTTCTTCTTGCAGCTTAGAGACCAGGCGCCATCGCTTCTGATCCGATCGAAAGTCGCCAGCCAAAACTGGGTCTCCGTCCTCGGTGTCCACGAACTCTCTATTCGAAGAGAGAGCGACTCTGTCCTGCACTTATCTAGATGGAGCCGCTCAGAGCGGAAAGTCAAGCCTTGGGCAGACTTATCGTTTCTGACTTGGGAAGGTTAGCTTTCCCCGAGACTTGAAAAGATTCATATTATTAAAGAGCTAAGCTGACTGACTGGGAGTAGAAATGGTGCTCTTTTACTGCACATTTCTGTGCCTGCGAGTCCGTAGCCAACTTACACTCAACGTCAACCCTGCTGAATATCACATTCGCAAGGAGAGGCGTCTGTTTCAAGCGTGAGTTATAAAGACACTACCTACACAACGAAGCAGCGAGGCTGACATGTAAACTCTAGCCAAATCATTGATGATGGTTATCAACATGTTCTAATGGTATTCGAGGATAGCGCCACGGGTGGCTGCCGCCTCCATGCTGCTGTCTGGGAAGGCAAGCTGCGAGCGTGTCCCGTATGGACAGCATTTAGTATGTGCTCATTTACGCGTTCAAACCGCAATTCTCCTTGTTCTTATTCTTATTCTTGTCTCTACTGCTACTGTGTTGTCCCATCATCGACTAATTGTGATCTTCCCCTATTAGTTCCGCCGAACGTGTCTTCGTCCTGGCTCCTCCGCAAATCGAAGCGTCGCATCTGGCTGCGTGATATACAACCATACGTGTTTTGGGAGAAATATCGACCCACGAACCAGCGCAAGGGTCGCCTTGGCGCGTTCGAACTTGCATTCGCAAATAGCGAGGCCGCCACGCGGTTTCAGGAGCTGTTCGCCTCGTCGCCGGATACATCAGCTGCGTCGGTTCCCCCGGATCCCTCCGAACAAAATGATAGGGTTGCGGATGCTAGTTAGTCTATTTATACGAAACGGACAAGAGAAAACGAGAGTAAACAGCCTCTCTAGAGACGATATAATATATACCATACGGATAATAGCGCCGAAAAATTTATTGAGATCTTTTCTCTCTTCCCAGATGTTCCATTTATTCACGAGGCTGCGCGAACTCGGATATAGCTCCTCGACTAGAGTAGCCAGCTCGCACAAAAACCGAGGTTTATACGATTGGAACATAAAAGAGCACATACGACATACCTAACTCAATTTCCCGAAACGACAGGATTTACGACAGACACGCGTTTGCATGACTACATCCACGAGTTAACGAAGCTCACGATATTTCCTATGTTACATTTCCCCTAACGAGATTGACGACTGAAAACGATGATGACGACGAGAGAGGCAGATTGTTCGATGATACCCCCTTTTCTTTATCATAGCATTCAGCGAAATCTTGATTTACTTCCACATTATTTAACATGTTCATTTCACATATATCTATGGTCATTTGACGTACGCGTGATTAAGTTAATAATGGCTCCGTCAATAATGAGTTTTATTTACGTATGGGGGGCGAGGAGGAAGAGGTTATTCTATGCCTGTCTAATTGTCGGTGGGTCGAACAATAGTTCAAGTTGGAGGAGGTCCTTTTTAGCCATTATTTTTGATAAACATAATTCTCTTATATAATTTATAGTCAAAGTGACCACACAAAAGCATCGCATTTCTATTACTAAAGACCCTGTTAGTCCTGCGTCGCTACTAGGGAGCTCATTCGTTGTGTTAGGCGGAGTTCATATGATTTATAGGACCGGCCGGTAGTCGTAGTGTTAGTAGGGAAAGTAGTAGGGAAGCGAGAGAATCAGGACACAGGTGTATACATAGATGCTACTACTTTAAGGGGAACGCAGTACTTTTTATAGGGTAGAGTACAGGAAAGGCAACTATAAGTACAGCTCAATCCCTTCCCAGCCGAAATATCTAATATCCACACCCCTCGTAGGCCGATTTCCTTGATACTCCAGCTATATTCATCCCTTAAAGCCTAATAAAAGACGGTTGTCCGTGTCAAGGCTTGAATCTAGATCGCTCTCAGGCCCCACGACTTGATACGAGGATCGTTTGTATGTACCAGTCGTCTCAATGCCTCAAGGGAAGAGTAGTCGCTGAGAACTCGGATGCGAAGAAGTTTGTCCGTGGGATCTTTATGGGGCCAAATTATACCATCGGTTGCGTACCACGGGCCGTGTGACTTGTTCCAGATCTTGTCTATTGGCGACTCTGGATCGTTATGGAAGCGTGGGTGGTTGAGTAGCTCCGTTCTGTACATAGCCTCTCGATACATGCGCAAATGCCCCGGGTTTGAGATAATAGGGTATGAGTTGTAGGAGAAATTCGACCACTCTGCACGCATTGGAACAATATCGGTCCTGGTTGGGCAACACCAACGATAGAGTTTTTGTATGCCGACAACTTTTGCGAAGGATTCCAGCTTCATCCATTTATACGGATCTTGCTGTCCCATGTGAACTACCCGTTGCCCGTTTAGAATCCCATTATTGCTGAAGCATTTGCAACCCGGACCATGTTGAGCTTTCGGTAGAGTGATATGATTCTTGTCCAGTGCAACTATAAATCATGTAAGATTAGATTCCACGTAAAGGGGGTGGCATAATACAATAGCAAGGAATCTTTACGTACCCAAGAACCTATACGGCCAATTACTAATGGCCTCCACCTGGATAAGCTCTCCATAACAGAAGTTGGCCCGGAAATCGATCACCCATTCTGGGTATGGAGGGCTTTCCAAAAAGGGTGTAAGTGTATATTTGTATCGATTAGGCATCTGATGAAATAGATTAAGAAGTATTTCGCGCAAATAAAGAGCTCGAATCTTTCGGGCATGCTCTGTGGCCGTCTCTGGAATAATATCATGAAGCTCTGGTATCCTAAGTCCATACTCGCTTTCTAGTATGTGCTCGGCTGCATCCTGGAGCTCGGGGAGATGAAAGGCAGTGTACATCCGAAATAGCTTGATATCCCATTCACGATGGTGGACGTAGTCATTGAAGAACTGCTTCAACTCAGATTTATCTAGGGGATTGACTTTGCGGGACTCAATAGCCATAACAGCCAACTTGTAGTCATTCGGGTCAAGCCGGCGAAGGATGAGGGCCTTGGCGATGTGATTGGAACTTTCGACGTAAACCTTGTAGAATCTCTTTGATGCGAGAAACAGTGAACGAACTTCTCTGGCACTCTCCATGGAAGTGAATATCTCGACGACAATCTCGGTAGGCATGCTTTTAATACCGCTTTCTGCAACTTGTCGTGCCATGATGTGAAAGGGAGAATATACCCCAGACATAACACGGGGAGCTAGATGGGTATGTATGAAAGAAGAAATAATAGGTACGTAGTAGACGCAAAAGTAAAAGATAAAAGGCGTGATTGTTCTGAGCGTCAAAGAGCTGTAGGATTTTTATACGCGGGGTGATGTGAAATGGGATGCTAGTAGTTGGAAACTCTTGAGACGTCGACACTTGGGAAGCATATATACTTTTGGGAGCTTGAGTGCAAACATTTACTTATCTAGTATCCGAAGCGGTATGTGATGTCTCCCGACGGGATGCGTGAGAATTAAAATAAGGTACCTAATGCAGTGAGTTGTGCGTATCTAAAGTTGCATGTACTTAGGTACGCACAAGGCGCAATACGATAAGAATCTACGTCCTAGTTGACAGGTGCTTATCACCTAGGTGACTTATATGTTTCTGGTTCCATTCAGGCCAAAAAGCCACGTCACGGTGTATAATCTCCAAGTCAACCCTATTCTGATTGTTTTGGGTGGGGGGCGCTATGATTGTATATAACCTCATGTAGCAAAAACGTTGACTGACTAACCGAATGAGTCATTACCTCAAAGAAAACTAATATGGATACGGTAGTGGTTTAGTTAATCATCTGGTATGAGTTTGCTAGGACTAAATACTTGTGACTATCATGAGGTGGATGTGGAAAATATGGAAGCCCGTGACTACCTACCTATGCATACTGAAAATATTCTCATCTGGAATCTTAGCAGCGGCATCAGGTGTAAATCTTTATTGGCCAAGCTACCTCAATTTCGCTCCAATTTGATAATATGGCCTACCCGTGAGACAACATACCAGTAACGATACTACAGAAGCAAATAGGCAAAAGAACAAGCTGTTGGATACACCTCTCCAGGCGCAATATTTAGATCTCAGCACCTAGAGCCTACTGCGCCACGACCCCCTATCTGGTGTCACATCTTCCATTGGACTTTATATGCTGGCTAAGCTGGGATCAACTTCTCGGGTAGAGCAATCTACCTAGTATTTGTTTGCGACTCCTTAGGAAGCAGGTGTCTACACTTGCTAGAATATTTGGTGCCCTGTCGTTCCCTAAATGGCTTCTTGCATCCAGCGTGTTGCTATATGAAGATAACCAGTTATTGAATGTGCCACGTGCTACTAAATTGCGGTAGTAACTATAATAAACGTACCTATGTACCCAGGTGAATTCTTTTCTTTCCTTATATCCTCTTTGACTGTTCAAACCCTACGTGATCCGGCGATACCGATCTGGTATCAACTCCTCAATGTGTTCAATATCTGTTATGTCCATTCTAACAATGTTTCATATTTTCTTGGGTAAAAAACATCCCATAAGTTATGAAAGATCCAACTTGAGGATGTGAAAGTTCTCATAGATTCCTAGAAATAGTACTAGACTAGGCTTGCTGAAATCCACCACATTCTACCTAATCACGTTGGCTTTGCTGGTTCCCCTGAAATTCACATCAAAATGTACTTCTCATTTCTGATATTTTCTTTATTACTTGGAGCTGATTTTTCACGGTAATAAATTAGCTGCTAGAAACTATGTGTCTAAACAACCACACCATTGCGGCCTGGAAAAGACAATTAAGAAGCATCGTTTTATATTTGTGAACAATGAAAAGATACAGCAAGACACAACTGGTATACTTGAGGAAGGATAGAACCAACTTAGATAGAGCTAGTCAATCAACTAACTTGCTCTCAATATTCTTCTTAAATGAGGGTGTATGCTATCCTTCGTACGAGATAAATGTCGTAACTTTGAAAATATTACCTAGTAAAGAGTTCGTGATAAAAGGTGGTCGTCAAGGCAACTGGCAGGTAATTGGCAGCCACGCACTCCAAAATCTAGATCCACGACTAACTCTACGCGGATATGGTTGCTTTAGTTTACCTTGTTATTCTGCCCTTAAAGAATGATTAGAAGTTCTAGACCTGATTGGCACTTAAGTATTTAGTGACCGTATCCGCCGTTGGCCAGATCAAACAATTGCGGCGCCGCCATTCAGACTAATAAAACTAAAGACACCATCCCGACGTTAAATTATGAGATATGAATACAGCCACGTGGAATACATGTGCTGACAATTAGGTATTCTTACCGTAATTTCTATTTAACTAGTACGAGCTGTACTACTTGTTGACAGCACTTATCTTTTGATTATTCTTGTGAAGCATGAGATGAGTTAGTAACGCAGAACTGGTAGCTAAATGACTGCCCGAGTGTATGTTAGAATGTGGCTGGAATATGGCTGGAATGTGGCTTGTATGGCCGGAAGGTGGATATTCCGGTTCCGGCGAATAATTCGGAATAATTCGGAATTATTCGTGTTGTGTAATTCGCGTGTAATAAAATAAAACACGTGTAATAAACACCTTACTTTGAATCATGAAAAAGGGATTTAATTGGCGCAAGTAACAATGGACTATGCTATGTGGACCATTGCTTGATTCGAGTTTCTCTCTAGCTATGTAGTCGGCTAGTTTACACTTGGGGAGACAGCATGTATTTTAGTCTAATTACACTCGCCAGTGGACTTTCGTAGAACAATGTTAAAATGAACGGCGTGCTCTATTGTCAACTATTACATTGGCGGTTGTGCCTGTCCTGACTTGATTCTGCTCAATCATGAATAGATAGTAACGACTAGAGTACCATTAGTTCCTGACCATACTCTAAACGACTCGAGTAGTCATAGTCCTAATATGAGCTGACTTGAATCTATGACGATTATGACAAATGCCAATAATATAATAATTTTTTGCCTGGAATTAGATGGGAGCTTATTGCTATTCCTTGACCATAAAGTTATATGAATCATGTGACAAGACAAAGTGAGCCTCTAGACTTCTGGAAATCCGGAGTTGGATGAAACAGCTTTGGGGAGAGTTGGGGTAATTGACACAGATCCGTATAGCGCATCGTACGCATTAGTTTAGTGCCATTGGTACCAAGATCCTCTTATTCGGGTTAGGTCTGCTGTCTACGGGGAACCAAGGAAAATGGTAGCTAGCATGCTTGACAAGCTTAAAACCAGACACACTATTCGTCTCGAAATAGAGTTAGAAGCTTAATTGTACAGACACCAAAAGCTTGTTCGGCTTGTCTTGCTCGTCTTCCGAATTATGTAGCTGGCATATCTGCGGTGGTACGTCGGTTATTCTAACCCAGGTGGGTTAATATCATGTCCGGAAAGGGGTTTCTATCCCGGTATTTTGACTGACAAATGCTCCAGTAATACTATGGTATAGTAATCCGCTATGACTTTTGCTATGCATTCATTACATACGCTCTTTCGGGGAAAACCTTCCGTGCAGCTGTAGCGTGGCGGACCTGCATCTAGTGTAATATGCCCGACCCCAAATCCCACATCCCCAACTAACGTCATGAAGAGTGATACTAAGGGCATCTAGCTCGTGGTAGAAAAGGAGCTTGAATAGCGGGTCTTCGAATCTCGATCTGGGCCCCCGGAAAGTTCTCCACTCATAGCATGGCGTCAAGCATCGGTATTCAGATTTTTTTTTAAGCTTGTAGGCTTGGTAAGCTTGGGCTGGAGCTCTAGACGACATTCGGTTTGATTCCTGTTAATGATATTGGCATGTCGCTCTAGCTTCTTTCTATTTGAGCCGCATTATAGGGAGGGAATATGCACCAGTCGTAAAGCCTCGGAGACATTCTTCGGAAAAGGGGTTGAGCTCCATCCTTACTACTACATTGTTGTATGAAGTGACGCTCTGCGTATGGGCATACTTTTACATATGAAAGTAATCTAGACCCTTCCCGTCAAGGAAATCGTTAGAGTCCGCACTACCTACAAGGGAGCCCAGGTGCCAAGCCCCTGACCGAGAGCTTCAGCAGTGGGGCGCCGGATTAAGGGAAGTCAGGTACGCATGCTAATCAGAGCTCTAAATGTCGATCAGTACATATATGTATGAAGAGAGTCTACACCTCACCCCAAAGTCATCCTGGACCATCAGCCCAAAGTCTAACCCAATAAGGCAAATGTGGACCTTCATTCCACCGTAATAGTATTAGCGCACCCAAAATTCAATTATTATTTCATTAATATTATATATGTATAAATATACATTTTATACACCGTTTTAAAATTTAATAAAATTTAATAAAATTGATTATTAATTAATTATTAATCGATTAATGATCGATTATCGATTAATCGATAATTAATTGGTTTATTTTATTTTTTTAAAAAACTTTAAGTATAACAGATTACATAAGCCATGTCACGTGTTGATTAGATTGCTGATTAGATAACAAACATCGCATGCCGCGCATGAAGCTATTCGCATTGCGCATCGTACTTACATATTTAAGTACCTAAATACCTTACTATACGCAACGCAATGCAATTACGAATTAATCCCTGTTTCCTTATTATTTCGTGGATGAAATGCCTCATATTTTGTAATTGAATTGAATTGAATTGAATCTAATGTGGGACCTTAAAATTTAACCAATCAAATCTTGCGCTTAGGCTGTTGGATCCAAGGTTTAAACCTTTGCCAAATCAGGTTAGACTTTGGGCTGATGGTCCAGGATAACTTTGGGATGAGCTGCGCCCTCGTATGAAGAGGGATTTGAACTGATTGGGGGCCAAAACTTGACGTCTGTCATAGATGTTCTAGTTTTGCTCCGTCTTTAAATCATGCCGGTTTATGTAATTATCCTGGACCTTCTGTTCCGTCTGTCTGGAATACCTAGTAGCATGTAGTCGGATGCGCCGTCAGCCTTTAGGGTCACTAGGGTATTGCTCAGACTTTAAAAGTTCCACCTCGTGGCTAGATTGCCACTCAGGCCATCATATGTCTAAGAACGAAACGGATCTGCTCCGAGCCGAGAAACACCTTGCCCGCCCTATAAGGCAATTTGAAAGTCGAAGAAAGCTTTCGGACTTATTGAATGGGAGCGGGCCTTTGGAGCCTTATAATATCTTGTTTCTCATTCCAAGCTCGTTTTCCTCTTTGGTATATTTCGTTGAAAATGCGACAGGAATATTAGTAGAATATAAAGTTTATTAGTGATATGGATGTATTCTTCATCACAACTTCACATTGACGATATGTTTAAGTAATGCCTGTGGTGATCGCTGTATATATGTAGTACGTAGTACATGGTAAAAATGACTCGGTCGATCAATGAGTGCCCGGGGGATTAAGATCTTATCTTTGAGGTGCATCCTTCCGGAGATCCATCACCTGAGGTTCCAGGGTTGGCATGACAGTTCAACATTTTCTCCAAATATTTCTCCAATTACATAGATACCTAACCTAGGTAGGTACGTAAGCATGGTAATGGTCAGGTTCTTGTGTTGGAAATTGAAACCTCGCTACTTCGTCACGTTTTTGGAAGTATGTTTCTACTTATTATTCTATAAACGTCTTCAGTATAGTCCCGTTTACCTACCAGGTCACGAAAGTTAAGGAACTTTAAAGAACTTAAATTACATAGTTAGTTAGATGATATAACTAGTTCTTAAATACCCATGTACGAAGGTCTGGGCCAAAAGTCTTGCACATGTGGAGGACCCTAACACCGTATTCAAACGTCATCCCTTTCTATTAACACTGTATCAGCTACCTGCTAAGCTGAAATTTGGATAGTGGCCCATACGCTGAATTTAGGTGGCTTGCCACTATATTTATAGCGATATTAGCCACTATAGCTGAAGTAATACCGTGCGGTCCTTTTTTTTACTTCCACATGGCTTGCCAAGACCAGATGTGCAAGACTTTTGGCCCGGACCTTCGTAACGTGTCTTAAATAGTGGCTAGATTTTCGCAACTTACATACATTCCGGGGTTGAGTACCGACATCCTTGTTTTGCTCTAGTGTTTTGCTTATCTCCACTACATAGCGGACCTTTATGCAAGGTCTTGTTGCGCGGACCCTCGTGCAGGGAAACCAGGAAACCAGGAAACTAGGAAACCAAGGGGTCTCTGTGGATGTAAAGTGACGAGAAGGAAATATGAAACCGAAGATCTCGGCCAATATCAGAGAAAAATCAGTCGAATACTGCAACCTTGAACCCACCCAGGCATGTATATACATGCAAAACATTAGACCCGCCGACCCTTTCAAAGGCTTATTTCAAAGGCTTATTTCAAAAGCTTATTCATACTAAGACACGGTGGAGTTGAATCTCGAGTTCTATTTGATATCGCCTCTAACCTCCCGCTACCCCGTGTCTGTGTGCGCTGCCTATTTCTTTAGACTACATTAAAAATCCACATACTAGTTAAATACCTATTCGACGCCCCTTTCGCCGTGCGATATCTGGGGTTTGGGACCATCTGGCTTTCTCTTAGCGTTGGACTATTGAAAAATTTCTAGGCGGACTTGGCCTACTAGACAGACATTCGCATCCAATTTCACTTCGCTTAGTATGATATTATAGATCTAAGCGGGACAGATCTGTATGAAGCCTCACTTTTATCAGTGATATTTTTTGAGCTTTGGATTTTTTATGGTATATCATCATCGTGTTCTGTTCTAACTCCCCATTTACAGGTGTTTGCAGGAGCATACACCAAGAGCGTCATCCAATTATCCAACTAGGAATCGTCAAAGATGGCGAGCCGCGATGGGATTCCTTCAAAATACTTCGAGCCGCCCAACAGCCTCTTGGCTATGGAGGACCATACTTACAACGGTCTCCTCGCTATAGGAACTCTCGCTACTATTTCACTAATCTTCACGAGCTCTCTTCTGAGTTTCATCACGTGGCGAATGATAACGTGGAAGTCCCATTACGCCAGTGCCGTCGGTCGAAATCAGTCAGTCGTGCTCATTTATCAGCTTATTCTCGCCGACTTCTTACAATCGCTGGGCTTTATGATATCATTTCACTGGGTGGCGGAGCGTCAGATCATTGGACCGAACGGGACGTGTTTTGCACAGGGTTGGCTAATTCAGCTCGGAGATGTCGCGAGCGCATTCTTCGTCCTCTCCATTGCGATACACACGACATACCAAGTTATCATCTCTAAAAGCTTATCATACAAATCATTCATTTACTGTGTGCTTGGCATTTGGGGACTTTCTTTACTTCTTACATCTCTCGCGCCTATGATTGGTGGTCGGTTTGTATTTCAGAGAGCTGGCGTTTGGGTGAGTGAACCTGCTACTATGGAATCTAAATACGAGTTATCTCGCCTAACACGAACGATAGTGCTGGATATCTACCGAAAATGAGGGACTTCGTCTTTCCCTCCACTATATATGGATCTTTATCGTCGAGTTTGGCTCTATCCTCGTCTACGCTACCGGTTTCTACTACCTTTTCCATGCCAAACGCTCGGATACAATGGTAGTACCTGCACGTAGTGCTGAGACTATGCGTAAAGCCCGAACTGCAATGTTGGCATACGCAATAGTTTATACACTCCTGAGTCTTCCACTAGCGTAAGTTGTATCTAAATATTGCTTGATGATCCCGGGCTGACACATCTTTAGTGCTGGGCGTATGGCTAGTATGTCGAACAATGAACTATCCGACGAATATTATTTGTTTGCTGGAGCTCTATTTACTTCTTCCGGTTGGGTTGACACCCTTCTTTATACCTTTACTCGACAGGCTTTACTATTCGACGAATTAAACGTTTACGGTCGCCGGCCTGGGACTCATGTGGAAAACGGCCATCACGGTAAAGATACGGGATTCCAGCGGCAGAGTAGCACGGACAGCATACTCGCCAATAATGGTTTTGGAAGTATTAGAGGAATTAAAATGGAGAGAACAGTGAAGGTGGAATTGGACGACTTTGACAGCAGTACTAGCAATGGAGGAAGAAGACAAGAATACTATGCAACGGCCGAGGCACTCAGACCATGAGCGAACGGGTCGATTCTGGAGGAATGTCAATGAGATATTATGGATATGAATTATAGTTCTGCTTGTTCAAGCCGCTACATGCCGTTTCTGCAGTCGAATTATGAACATTCCAACAGGCACTATTTATTTAACGATCTCTTTTAATTATAATGAGTAACAAGGTATTATTTAGCTATATTTGAAAATCGACTATCTAGGATTTAAGAGGAAATATTAAATATGTGCACGGTTTATGCTTCCCGGCGAGTGAAATGTTTCTTGGCCAATACGGATGCCATCCTATTTCGAACATAATGCAAGGTCGACTTAATCCCATTGGAACAGCTGCCATTGGAATACCTAGCCGGCATGTAGATCACAAGGACGATTACCTCATTGGTATGGGAAGACGCCTCCTATTGGCTGGGGTTGGTTCGAGGTAACACAATGGCTTTCCGTGCGCCTCAGCCTCCCACCATACTACAAAGGTAAGGTAAAAGCTATGTATGTCTTTGGAGGCGTTTAGAAGTGGCCGTCTGTTTATCAATAGTAACACAATCGCAAATTGCGTTATTTGGATCGTTGGCATGGCGAGTGGTTAACCATCTTCGATGCGGTGACCATGAGCAGCTCTATTGCCTCGAATATAGATTTGGTATCACTTCTAGGTGCTGATATAAGGTATATACATACGAACTTGTTACCCCAAGCTCGCGAACGTCAAAGTGCCTTGCGCCAGTAATCATCGACAACTCCTCAATCTGTTGCACCTTTCTTAGACTTCTTGGCTTTCTTGTGCTTCTTGTCACCAAATGCTTCCTCGTATACTTCTGCCGCCGTCACAACGGCTTTCCTTTTGGACTGCTTTGCTTTCACGCTGACAACTGGATTAGATTGGCCCTTCTGGGTGGCCTTCAATACTTGCTTCTCTGCTTCCTCCCAGCCGGGCGCATCACCCTCAATCTCATACCTGTGGTATAATGTAAGCAAATCGATCTCCTTAAGCTATTGGGGGTGGGATTGGTCTTACTGGTCAAGAGGGAGAGAGTCAATGAGCTCCCTCTGCTTCGCCCGCAATTCTTGCAATGCTTCATCTCCAGCCTCATCTAACTCATCATCTAAGCTCGTCTCAAGGGGTGCATATTTGTCGTCTACTACTTCGTCTTCGTGTACTCCAGACGCATTCTCCCTACTAACACCAATTGCATCTGATTTTGGCATATCAGCTTCGACGGCGGAAGAGATCAACGTCGAGAAGTGTGCTGTGATTTTTCGTATGATCTTCATAAACATGGCCAAGCCCTGTGATGACTCCAAGGATAACTCTGCACAGATAGCCCCCACGTCCTTGCGCTGTAAGCCAATTCCAAGCAAAAGGGCCCGCTGTACGCCCGTGAGCTTAATGCTTGGCTTTAGAGGGCCCATGAAGTAGAGATCTGCTAGTTTGGGCACAAGATCTAGAATGGCATGATGATCTAACACACCCCTGGCATAAGATTCCAATCTCTTGCAGTCGAATGGTGTTAGGGCCCTGTCTAATTCTGGTTTTGTTAACTCGGGCAGCTGATTTGACGGATCCAACTGAGCACCGGCTGTGGCAGATTGATCTATACTTAATGCAAGAACACACGGGAAATCGCGGAATCTGTACGAGAGTAGAGCAAGGAAACGACGATGGAAGTCGGCAGCGAAAGCTCCAAGCCATTCTCGGTCATCTTTTAGTGGCCTAAGCATGACGCAGGTGTGCTCGCCGGTTAAATCATTAGCCGTTTGTCTCTGTGAAAGGGTTAGTTAAAGGCTTGTCATATAGGAGGAATTGCTTCGGATTTAGGGATCTTACCAAGTACACTGGTATGAATAGGGCGCGCGACCAGAACTTATGGAGCGCTTGAGTTAACCCATAGCTCACACCAACATATTCGAGACTCTCTGCCTTGCGTTCCGCTAGTCTTGAGAATAAGGGTTGCATCTTATCGATATCTCGAACCTTGATATCTTCATGAAGAAGACCACCGTTTTCGCCTTCTGTGGCATCTATATCCATGCTATCGGTGTTCCTGGCTAAGGCGTCGTTATCTTCCCCTAAGTTTATGAATTTGCCTTCGTAGTAGTCGATAAGAAGCTCGAGCGCTTTCGACCCGTATCCCATCGAAACACAATCCGGATGGGTTGCTATTCGAACTACGCGAGCACCGGAGAGAGAAGCAAAATCATCTTGGAATTGCTGACTGACTAGCCAAGGAATCAAGTCTCCAGCAGGCCTCTGACCTCGGTCTAAACCAGCCATCACACTCTTCTTGCTAATATTTCCTTCTAGCGCTATTTGAACAACGCATAGAGGCTCGGGCAGACCATTTTCTTGAATTGTCGACGAGGTTAAAACGAAGAGCTCGTGCGCTGGAGCGTCGCTAAGAAGCTGAAGGTCATCGGGAGAATTTTTGTAGTGACTGGTGACGAAGAGGGCCACCATCTGTCGAAGAAATCTCTCTGGGACTGGGTGGAAGGAGAAAAGGGTATCCCGGTTGACATGTAACAGCTGACATTGAGAAGGATCTGGGAATACGCTGTTCTTTGGTTTTGAAGGGGTCACATCTAAGCAGAGAAGTGCGTTCAACCACTTCTCGACTGCATCGCCTTTTCCGTAACGTATTGGCTCAGCAAGAGTGACTTCTTTTAGAGATCTTGGACTTCGTGTTTCACCGTCCTGCGCCACACTAGTTGCGGCCTGTTCCTTTAGCTGTTTTATTAGTTTGAGTGATAGAGATCGCCCAGTACCTTCGTAGCCGCTTATTGTAGAGGCCATGAATACTGTGTAAGGTCCCAAGAGCTTTCGCACCAGCGCTTTTGGGTGTTAGCACATACTTAACAAGTAGAGGAGGAAACCTTACGTAGTGGAATGGCGGCTGCTTCGTCAATGATAACCAGCTCTGCTTGTCCTAGGACGTGGGCATCTTGCGGTCGTATGTATTGTATAGTCTGTCGGTGATTCCGGAAAATGTTGACCCTAACAATTGCCTTCTTGAAGTCAGGATTCGTAGACTGAATAATGGAATAGTCCGTGTGGTCTTGATAGTTTAAGGCATCGAATGCTTTGAATACGAATTCGAATAGCGTGCCTAAGTTTTCTGGAGAAGGTGATGTAACGAATATGTTACTATAGCCATAAGATACAGCAGCAGCAATAGCAACACCCACTGCTTCAGTTAGTTAGTTACTTTGAGAGTAGATCAGGAAACATACAAGCTGCTGATTTACCACGACCACGGGCCGCAGTTAATGAGACAGTATTGCGAAGTGTCTTGGCAGCTATGGCATCAACGAATGTAACCAGAGCATCTGCTTGATCCTTTGTCCGAGCAAGTTGGACCAAAGACCCTATCGGCTGCGTATCCCGAAGCGACTCCTTGATTTTCTCCAGCTCTATTTGTTCCGGAGACTTTTTCTCCTCCTTTGGCGGCAGTGGCTTCACCCCTCTACCACCAGATATAGGGAGAACATTTAGCTCATCATCAATAACAAGGCAAGACTCGCACCGGCCTAGAGATAGCAGAAATCGTTCGTTGAATCTTGCGACAACATCGTGGTGGGCTTCGGTTCTGTAGCGCGCGTGCACATCCATCGAGAGGGTGTAAAGCTGTCTTAAACTATCCATTCCTTTTAATAAAAGTACAACTAAGCCGCCTCCTTCGACTGTTTCGATAGTACGAGCTAGCGTATTGGGAGTAAGAGCCTCGAAATCTTGTAGGATACACTATAAAAAAGGAATTAGTATGCGCGCAACCTACGGCGTGTTGGCCTCGACTTCTTACCATGCCAAACGTCCTACCAAGGATTTTGTCGGTCTCCTTGTAGTATACATATCTAACATCGTGTAGCGAGACGAAGAGTTCGAAAGGATCTTCCGAATTGGCTTCTCGAATACCGCGCTTGATCTCTTTCTTGATCTTAGCCTCTCGCTTTTTTCGGTGACTGGTGAAGCCGAGAAGCTTGTTTTTGTAGGCCCATAGTACAGATTTGTTCTGGCGCAAATCTGTCTGGGACATTATGTAGTGCAGCTGGACGATGACATCCTTCGATCGGTCACCGACCACGATGAAGAAGCTACGCTTGTGCTCGGCGAGGCCATTTCGAATTAGAGTAGGAATGCGCGAATCTCTAGAAGATAATACTGTCAGTTATTTCCAGGGAATTGATGCCATATATTGGAAATTGAATGTATAATATATATCACTTACACAGCCTTTCGCACCATCTTGACGTCCTGCTCCTGTGCGATTCTCTAAGACCGAAAATCGTGAACGAGCTTGCTTTTAGATCCTAGTCGGCGCAAAAAAAGTTCCCCAAAGAAACATTATTCTGCCAGGCGGTGAAGTATTTCTGCCGGGCGGTACCCCACTAAGTACCGTTGTACTCTACACTAATTTCCATGGGTTACCTCATACACAAATGTACCTCCTGGCCGCAACTTAAAAATGCAAGATCATTATGAGGTACATAACATATCATACAAAACCACCTTCAAGGCGAAGCCTCACATTAGGTACATACGTATCAGTCACGTATAAGTAAGCCTTCCAATCTAAAAGAATCAATCACGTATATTAGACGGAGGCTATAGACGTAGCAGAATGTCAATAGAGACAGATTTTTCTCATGTAACCAGCTCCGTATTCAAGGCGTGGTAAAACCGTAAAACCATCGCCAACCTAGAATTCCTTATGTTTGAGGAATCTTTCATACAGATAACGCCAAACGACCTGTCCTAGAAATAGAGGGAATCATAATACCGCCAGACCTAACCCGAAATGATACACAGCCAGTCCTGTCTAACAACCCGTTCCTTTTCCGTACTCTTCCCTCATCTAATGCCGAACTTGCGCATAATCTGCCGGGTTATACGCATAGCCCCGATTTGTTTGCGGGTCATTCTTATATGTACCCTGGTGATGGTACTCCTCCGTGGTCTCCTGATGGGTTGGTAATTCAGCTGCGAATCCCTTGTGGTCTAGTCCGGGAGACGCGAAACCGGCACTGCCCGTATCCGAAGAATACGAGGTAGGCCGAGAGCTAAGTATAGACGGACTCGGTTGGCCTTGAGACCATCCCCAAGATTTGAGCTCGGGGGAGTGGGATTGGACTGAAGATGGGGAATTCCGGCCTTGGTGCGGGTATGTTGGTGACGGATAAGGTGGTTGTAAGTGTGGTGATGAATGCGGATGGTGGAAATCACCGGGTAATTCCACAACGGCGCTCTGGCTATTTGGTAGCTCGGCGTATTGCTGGTGAATCTTCTGTTCGTTCGGATCGAGTTGCTGGAATTGAGCCTGCCAATGCGCTGGGTAGCTCATTGAATTTGCTGTTCCTGGTCGACTTCCTTGTTGCAGCGATATTGGCCTTGGGACTTGGTATGGTACCGATGGCGACATTGGTGGTGGATGATATGGGCTTGCTGGTGACAGTGGTGGTGATTTCATCCCTGCGCCTACACTCAGTCCACCAGTGTAAGTACTATTATTAGGATTGAACGTTCTAATCTTCCCGTCCTCGATCATTCCTTGCAATATTCCGGAATCAAGTAATTCTGCCTTTTTGATGATTCTCTGTATCATTTCTTTACTAGCTGTCTTCATCTGCGCCTTTACTATGCCGACCATAGTAATGTTACATCGTATCTCAATGTCCTCTCTCAGGTAAAGTCCATCTTTTGGCGCACCGAGCGCAGCAAGTCCAATCTCTTGATGTTCCGGAGGCTCAACACCGGGTTGATTTCCTCCAATGCGATACTTGTTTCGGAGGTCGACACCCATCGGCGCGTAAATGTGCGTTTGCAGACCCCATGGAAGATCATGAAAGCAACCGTTAAACGTGATCTTCCCGGACCCGAATCTTCCTATGCCAGGGACGTATTGAATTCGCTCGTGTATTTCATACCACGTCGAGAAATATTCGTCGGACACGGCATCGCGAGGTGCCTTGATTTGTTTGTACTCGAGTACGAGGGGATTCAGCGTTATGACTTCGCCGTGGCTGTGGAGAATATCGATTGCTAGCTGGCGGGGTATAAAGCTAGGAATGGGTGTTATCACCGTATATACTTCTTTCTTTTTAAGCACCATCGCGGGCAAAACTAATTTCGATATTCTTGCTTCGTACTTTTGGTTGTTAACTTGAGGCGATAATGAAAAGAGTAAGTTGATGATCAGAAGAATAATCTCCCTCAGTTTTTTGTTATACCTACGTAAGCCTGCTCAGCCGATCGCATATTTATCGCTGCGCGAAACGATAGGTTGGGAGGCTTATTGTCGTACAGGGCCTAACAAGGTGATTGACAGGTAGAACAAGATAGTTGACAAGCAGAACAAGCAGAGCAAGGTGGTCAGCACATCAATGATACCAGCTTCCTAGGTTAGTCTAATCTATTCTTAGTCCTAGGGCAGTATCAATCACTTATTCTAGCCCGGTAACAACCGACTCCCAAGCCACACAACGCTCGGGAACCAACAGGCTGGGCCCATCTTGGCAAACCCTTTGTTTGGCCTCCGGACGAAAAGATGTTAGGGAGTTTCCCATTTAGCCATTTACGTACCGAATATTCTTCTCCTGCGTCATGATGATCAACCAGCTGAACCAGTAAGAACGCCATGCTCTCGTCAGCGTATAGGTAAATGACGGAACCAGACCATACAGATGTAGGTACATACATAGTAGAAGAGTTGGGACTTTCGAGAAGGCTGATAACATAGCGTGTCGTAAAAAGTAATGATAGGCTGCTCATTTACTCAAGTGCTTACGGACTGCATACGTTCTCAGGATGTGCCAATGAAAAAATGGTGGAGTATCTCCAAAAGGCCCGGTAGAATCACTCTAGAATAACGATCTGAAAATGAGAGATTTTGCTTTAGACCTACATAGTAATACACAACGTCCTCACTCATGCGGTGTTACCTTGCTTTCTAACTCTACCAGTTACGCGGCATCTCTTTAACTACCGAGTCTTAGTAGATGATTTCTGAGAATCTACGGAATACATAGAATAAGATACTGCATCCCCCCACTTCATCTTCCCAGCTACCATTTCCAAGAGCCCCAACCTAGATACAACCAATTAAACAGCTCAGAGCAATCCGCCCTATCACGGGTGGCGTCTACTGTGTACCTACAATGGGTGTCTGATAAGTCGTTAGCTTTAGCAGCATCTAAATGCAGAAAATATAAATCAAGATTTTATATGTGCAATTTGACGATCTTTACGGCACGTATAATTGGCATTAATACCTTATTATTAAGGCTAGCTAGCTTCGCCTTTAATGCAATTCATACTTTAGGAAATTGCCAATGCTTATTACTTGCTTCTATCTAGTCTCCGTAGAATCGAGACCTACATAAAGGGGGGTTGGTTTTTTTTTTTTGGTTTTTCGTTTTCTCTGTTGAAAGGCGGGCCTTTAACTTCGCGAATCAATATGAAATATAGCAACTACAGTCTTAAGTTTAAGAACCGTAACAGGTAGTGTACAAAGCGCAAAGTAGTCTGTTCATGAAAGAAAGAGCCAAGACGGCGACATGCAAAAGGTGGCCCATAAAGAATAGGCTTGTCCTAGAACAAGACAATTATGCAATCCTATATCTGGCGCTCAGTTGGAGTGCCTAGGCTATTGTCGATTACTCGAGATGAGTAGGTAGTTGTCAAAAGAACTTATCGGCGTGAGGCCGCAAGAGTCCACCAACGGACGGCAGAGAATAAAACCACCAATGAGGACTTTGAAATGCCGCAAATGAGGCCATAGGCAAAAGTCGCAAAGAGGCGTATTTCCAGGGTCCAGGTAAGTCATCCTAAAGAAAAAGACGTTGACCAGAAATCATTGGCGAGGAATCCTAGATGTGGATGAGAACCGGGTATCGTAACTGTGGGCGCGTATGCAGAGTTGTAAATAGCGTCCATGGATCGCAGTTGGCGATCAAAAGTTGAGGAAGTAAACAAGGCATTGGGCCCGTTAATAAGGGAAACCGAATCGCATATGAAAGCCGCAAGGGGAATGATGCATGTAAAGTAGGTCGTCAACGTAAAACGTAGGCGTAAACAGGCCTCAATGCGAACCGCAGCTGAATGAGAAACTCCATATGTGAGTTTTTGACTGGAAAAGAAAGAATGAAGAACCGTGCCGGAAAGAAAATTGAAATAAAGACGCGTGCTAGAATCGTTGCCAGGAAACAATGAATAAGAGACCGTAGAAAAAGAAACCGCGAAAATCTCGTGCTGGAGTCGTAGATAAGTGACTCTTAACGAGAAGCTGCAGATAGACTGCTGCGAGACTGCTGCGAGGCTGCAGCTGTAAGATCCGAGGACAATAAATGTCCGATGAGTACGAATATATCTGACTCATCTGCTATGGTGGCTACTAAAGGAACTTGGATCCGGTCGTAGGTTCGATGTAAGGACTCCTTTTACGAGCTTCACATATTAATGTTGAGCCCCTGTGGCATGGACTCTAATAATATAGGTAGTTAGTAATTTATAACAAGAAACTTTAGGATTTTGATTTGTTCGTCACATACCTCCCTCCCAGTTACTGCGGGCGTCAACCATGTCGAAGATTCTCTCATGCTCCTTGATGTCCTGGGGGTCGGGCTTCTGGTAAGGAAGCTCCCGCCCAAGCGCAATATCGGCTCGCTCGCAGAGGGAACAGAAGCAGTCATCGCCGGGGACTGGCGGGAAAACACGAGCGAGGTGCTTTTTGACGCTATTATCAATATAGTTGTGGACTCCATCGATTGTCCATACCTCCTCGATATTATCCGTCCAAGCCCAGCCCCAATCATTGCGTCCGCCGTACTTTGGAAAGGTAGTGACATGCTTGCGTGCATTCTTGTAGAATATCAATTCGGGATGCACGTAGTGAGGGCGCTGTAGGACAACTCGGTGGAAAGCCCGTCTGCACAGAGCCTCGATGCGTTTATGAATTGGGCGGAGTGCCTGCCCTGCTGACTGTAGTTTAACTACCTCTTTAGAATAATAGCCGTAGTAAGAATTCCAGAGTCTCCAGTCACCCGTCATCACGATATCGTTTTCAAACGAAATAACTGGTCCCCTCGCCTCTCGGGAAGCCGGCATGATCCTTCCGTAAAGAAGGTCTCCGTTCTTGACTCTCTTGTACAGCTTGGTCGCCCAGAATTTAGACTCCTTACAAGTAAGGAACAAGACAGGGCAAGGAGCTGACTTGATTTTGCGTAGGCGATACGTGCCCTATATTAACAATAGTCAGTAATCACCGTCATTGAATGTCGAGCATTAGGAGGTTTGATATGTCCTAGGAGCAGGGCTTCCCAAATAAACTAGGTAGGAAACAGATTGTCACCCAAGACAGGTAAGGAAGAAGAAGGAAATTCTGGAACATACCACGAATCGGTTCTGCGCCCACACGGCGAAACCCCAGATCATAGCTCTCAACTCCCGCGGGAGTTTTTGGAACATGTGGAATGTCTCCAGATGAGGGACGGTCGTTGGAGTTTTCCGAAACTTCGTCAACCGTACATTGAAGCTGTCTGTTTTGAGAGTGAAGAACCACTTCTTGTGAAATCCCCCAGCTATCTGGAGGAAAATCTCCGCAATCTCCTTGATCTTCTCGGGGCTAGCAAGTTTCCGACCCTCGGCAGATATATTCTTCAGAACAGTAGCGTACAACTTCGGATACTCTTGATGCAGCTTCATCCGGAGATACTCTTCACGATTTGTTGAGATGTTACCATCTCCAACTATAGTCAAATTAATACCATGTTAGATAATATAACAAAATCTGATGTTAATGAAAGTAGCAGGAATTAGGTAAACGGGAGTTACATTGACTTCTGTGATGGGATAAAAGCAGCGTTTCATGATTAGGTGACTTACCAAGCGTCCTGCGGAATTTTTCCAGAATGGGTATACGGTCAATCTTCCAACGAAGGTCCTTGATAAGTTGGAGGTCGCTTAGGTCGAGTTCGTCGTCTTTCTTCTTTGCGTTGACATTCTGCTTCGAATGGTCGGCGGGGACCTTGGGTTTTGAAGGCATGTTGATTACGACTTGTTCCTTGTAAATTCGGGAATGGCTGTCTCTTATAAATAGCCAACGTGCCCTTGGGAGATGCGATTATTCAAGAGCAGTTGGTAGATGTAGGTAATTCTCAAACGCGAACTTGATGTTATCCGACTCGTGATCGAGTGCGTAAAAGAATTCAGTTGATGAAATACGCATCCAAGGCGCGCTTAGTAGTAATGGGGAAGGGAAAATATTAATAGAATGGAGGAGAGTAGTGCGTAGCAAAAACGCAGAGGCACTAGCTAGCCCTTAGGACAGATAAGTTATCCTAGAGTGTAAGGTCGAAATATTGATGATGAAGGGATGTAAAGTAAAAAAGGAAGATTCAGGAAGGGTGGAGAGTAATGTCCACTCTGAGAAATCAAACTGCCTGAGGATCAAACCCAGTATTTGCGGAATGCCGAGAAGGTACTCACAAGCGCTTCTACCTACTGATGTGGTAAAATAGGCAAGATGTCACCTATTTGTATGGTACGGAGGTATCAGGAGAAGGTAGGCTTGCCTAGGACTGCTTCGAAGGTAGCAGATGTGCAGTGTTTGGTTAAAAGGAAGTGGATGAAAGGAAAAGAAGTAGGAGGGATATTGCAATTCTTGTAAGTCCCACCACTTTTATTGTCACCGCCTATCTTGCTGCCTTCCTCCGAGAATCAGTCAGCTGTATTTTAGCGGTTTATATTGGCAGAAAAGAAGGATCACAGGTGGTAGAGGAAGTAGGTGCGGTAGTTAAGGTAACGAAGGTACTTGATAGTTTGGGTACCTAGATGATATCAACAAGTCCAAGGCGGTAGGTCGTAAGTAGGTACCCCTAAGTACAATAGAAATATTCCACAGCAACTGAGGAACATTTCAAGGGAAAGTACCATCTGAAATGTACACAATATCAAGGCTAGCCTTTCTTCCTTCGCTTCTCTCAGATCAAATCATTACATGACCAGATAGCCCAGCACCAACATAAGAACATACTTCTCGTCCAATACTGGTAGCATCCTTCAACTAATTTAATGACGAAATAACTCGGATTGAATGGAGTCTCTTATCTATAATCTTACCGCCCACCTGTAGACAAATGGGGTTACTAATGGTCAGTTGTTGATTTGGGATATTATCGCGTGTATGTAGTTCCTGACCCCGCGGAGCATATCATACTATTCTCACCTTCTCTCTACTTTATTGCATTGATACCATCGATATTTGGGCAAAGCAGAGATGGCAGGTACCTAAGTTTCTTAGGTTAATGATATTCAGGTGCTTCTGAGGATCATTTGGATTATCTATGCTCCTAGGGATTTCTACTGGACTTGACTAAAACCCTACCATATTAACAAACAAAGTCACCTTCGAAAGAAAGAGTGACTCCAATGGGTACATTCTTGAGATAGGAAAGAGTAGCATAAATATATACCTACGAATTAGTTGGTAAATTAGGTGGCATATTTAACGCCGGGGCGAGGGAGAAGCCTAGTTCTTGCAAACATTACTGAGGATATGTGGCGTGTAAAGTTATGTAAAGATTAGTTAATAGATATTTATGCATTGTTTACTGGTATTTCGAAAATTTAGATTTAATCTTCAAAGGTATCACGTACTGTGTACGGTTAATCATGTATGGTGTCTAGGTCTAATGGGAATATAGTTGGTTGTGTTAAAAAGAATGGAAGAGCAAGTATAACGAGCTTGAGCTTATCCCTTATATAGACGCGCAGTTAATTGTTAAGCAAGATGAGCGCACTAGCGCTCCTTGCTCCGTGACAAAAGGCACATATGGTAATGTTTTGGCTGTTTCTGTTAACTTTTCTGGATAAGCTTGTATTTCGTACAATATTAATATTCGGGCCGGTACTAAGACGTCGGAGGTTTGCTTTGAGCCGGCCGGTATCTTGCTTGCAAGGACGTGGGGCTGCTTCCGGCCGGAGGGCTTCTTCCGGCCGTAAATATCGCCCCACTCCGGTTCGGCAGTTCGGCGGTTCGGCGGTTAGTGCGGATGTCCCTTTCAAAAGTTTTTACCATACATAGGGAGACCCCCGCCACTCCCGACAAGTTTTGGCCATGCTTGGCAACAGCTGCTCACCTATTCAACAAGCATATCTTATTTTACTTTAATACTTCAATCAAATATTTCTTCTTTAAAATAAGAGCAACACTAGCTCGGCAGTGGGGGGGGCCCTATTCAGGCAGTAGCCACATCATCCAGCCACAACCGGGGGTCACGCGGGAGTTGCATAAGTACTACATGTATTCCCATACAATTTAATTGGCATATACATGTACCTTTCATGCCAACCCCGCGTAATCCCCAGTTCTCCAGGATGCACGCCTTTTTATTGGCTAGCCTCATATTTAATTATCTAATCGCATAGCCTCTTTTGACACGACTACCTGATTGGCTACCTACTTACAAGTTACTAGGATGTTAAATGTTATTTAGTGGAGATGTTACTTGAAGTAGTTAATAAGTATCGTATTGGTTTATTTGTATGGTAAGATATAAAACTGTTCGAAGATTCTAGCTTAATCTTTGCTTGAATAGGTAATTTTGGATGATAAAAGTCTTCCCGAAAACATAAGATGCGTATCTTGCCATAATATTTCGTATGTCTTAATACCTCACTCTTTTAAGTAACATCTCTACCAAATAACATTCAACATCCTAGTAACTTGTATCTATCCAGTCAACCAACCTTTTAACCTCATACAACAAAAGCGTTGTTTTCAGCCCTTTTACCTTGAAATGAATGCATGCGACCGAATAATATAAGGGCCTTACATCATGATTGAATTGAATTGAATTAAATAAGAGGCCGTACAAGAGGCCACGAGATAAGGTGCGAGATAAGGGTATTGCCAGGCGGGCGGTGTGGGATTTAGCCAATAGGAGGGCGCGCATCTGGTCGAAAGGCGTTATGTAAGAATTGTAGTGCATGTACAAGAAAAATGAACATGAGGTACAAAAAGATACTAGAAAAGTTATATGGTGGGGGACGTACCTTTGGTTTGCCCCACTTTGACTGTGGCTACTGCCTGAATAGGGCCCCCCCCACTGCCGAGCTAGTGTTGCTTTAAAATAAATCATAAAGTTTTATAAGGGGAAATTTCATAAAGATAAAAAGAGCGAGTTTAAATATTACCATAATAAAAGTGGGGGGTTTTAAAAAACGGGTTTACCCATAAAATGGTTTTATATAATGTAACGTTTTTAAGTTTTAAAGCTTTTAATTGGTTGGATCCGGATATTAATGGGGCTGATTTTTATTTTTAAAATTTTACGTTATAAAAACCGTTTTTTAACCGTAAAACCATTTTATTTTATATAATCGTTATTTATATTATAATCGTTTTAATTGTTTTTGTCGTAAAAAGTAAAAAAATATTTAACGTAAAAAGTAAAAAAAAAAAAATTTAAAATTTTTTTTTTTTAAAGTAAAATTATACTTTTTCCGAAATAAAAGTTATAAAAGTTAAAATTAATAAAATTTTCATTTTAAAATAATTCGATAAAATTAACCATTTCGTTTTATTAATTTAAACGTTTAAACTTTAAACTTTATTAATTAATTGTAAAATTTACGGTTATATAAACGTAAAAGTTATAAGTTTAAAAACCAGTTTTTTTAATTTTTCGACTTTTTTCGACTTTTACCCCACTTTTCACGTGAAAATCACGTGGAGGTCACGTGAAAGTCACGTGAATAATAAAATCGTTTTATTTTATAAAACCATTTTATTTTTTAAAATCATTTTATTTTATAAAATGTATTAATTTAATTATAATAATATCCGTATATAAAATAATATTAAAAATCGAAATAATTATATAAATTTATTAAGTTCCGTTATGGTATTTTAACTGTAAAACATAATATTAAACATAAAAAATAATAATGTATATATTTTTTAATTATTTAATAAAAGTTCCGTATGGTAAAAACTATACCGGTAATATATAATTTTAAAATATTATATTTTAAAAGTAAAATGATTTTTATACAAAATATTTTTACTTATATAAAAATAGTTTTTTTAATTAACTTAATATATTATTATAATATTAAAAAATAAAAGTATAAATAATAAAGTTTAACAACGGACCAATTGTTAACAGCACTAATGGATTAACCACCCATTAAAACCGTTAACTTAATTAAAACACTTCCTCCCGTTATGGTGGGGCGTGTTATGGTAAGGCTAAAAGCCTAAAGTTCGAGTTTTAAACATTTTAACTTTTTTGATTTTTAACCTTTTTTAAGGTCACGTAAAGTCATGTGACTTAAAACCCATTTATTCTATCCAATCAAAACTTTAAATTCCAAAAAATCATTTTTTTACAAAAAATGATTATTTTCAAAAAAATCATAATCTCGTAAAATATCATATTTCTCATTTTAACCTTTGTTATGGCTAATATGATAGTTTACACAAGGAATCATTCCTGAAACCCATATAATGCCAGTACGGAACTTTTGAAAAAGACATCGGTACACCTATCGATTGAGCAAATTCCCAACGCATGATATTAAGCTAAAGTGATTTCCCCGGCCATATTACCTAGTAACTTGTTCTGAAATTTTTGTATTTCCTTCGAAATATACTAGTGGTAATTACGTGATTTCTTTAGCAAACAACCTCCAATGATTACCCCTATAATCGATTTTACTCCCTGCTTCCAAAGCTTCAACTTCACCAACCCGTAGACTCGTCTATGTCTTCACGTCTGGTTCGTCGCGTCCCACGTATTCCTTGAACTTCAACAGATCTGTGGCAAATTTGATTTCATCCTTGAGGAAGTCCTGGGCGTCTTGACTATAAGTTGAGGGGTCGTTGCTGTACTTCTCGATATATAGACGGATGGTCGCACCAGATGATCCAGTCCCTGAAAGTCTGACAACGATTCGGCTGCCGCTATCGAAGCGGGCGTAAAGACCCTGTTTTGAAGCGACGGAGCCGTCCAGGTCAGTATAGGAGAAGTTACCAGCGTCAGTTACCGTGCGTTCTGTTGAATGTATGTCAGTCTAATAGCTTAGCTTACAGCCTGGAACAATGTTTACATACCTCCTATCTTGCTTCCCTTAAAGTTAGGATCGGCGACAAGGTCTTCTAGTGTTTTGACAACCTTGTTGGCGCCGTCGGAGTCAACATTCTCATAGTCGTAACGGGTAAAGAACACCCGGCCATAGGTCTTCCAGAAGTCCTGCTGAATCTGTTTGATGCTTGGCTTAGTCTCGGGGTGGGCCTCCCCTAAACCGGCAATGATGTTAAGCCATGCTACGACAGCCCATAGTCCATCCTTCTCGCGAACATGGTTGCTACCGGTACCAAAGCTCTCCTCGCCACAGATACTTAACTTCTTTGCGTCAAAAAGGGCACAGAAGAATTTCCAACCTGTCGGCACCTCGTAGCAGTTTAGACCTTGAGCCTTAGCAACAAGATCGACAGCTCCGGACGTTGGCATACTGCGGGCCAATCCATACACACCCTGTTTCTTGAAGTAGGGGATGAGTTGTGCGTGGTGGGCTATGATCGCCAGACTATCACCGGGCGATACGAACGCTCCGGCACCATAGATCATGTTTCGGTCACCATCACCATCAGACGCTGCACCGAAGGGGATAGAGTTCTTATCGACGACTTCCACTAGAGAATGAGCGTAGGTGAGATTGGGGTCTGGGTGTCCACCGTTGAAATCAGGTTTGGGGACACAGTTTTGGGTAGAGTCGGAGAGTCCTAACTCCTGCTCGAAGATTGCCTTTCCATATGGACCTGTAACACCGTGTAGACCATCGAAGAGAACCTTGAAGTCGGGGTTTTCGGTGAAGAACTTCTTGATTAGGGGGAAGTCAAAGATATCCTTGAGCATCTGGACATAGTCTGCTGTGCTGTCGACGATTTCGACTTCTAGGCTACCGTAGGTCTTGGTCCCAATTGTAGTTATATCTACGTCGGGAATATCGGCAACCTTGTAGGAAGTGAGGGTTTTTGAGGCTTCGAAAATCTTGTTCGTTACACTTTCCGGAGCAGGACCGCCATTGGACAGGTTGTACTTGATGCCGAAATCTTGGTCGGGACCTATGAAAGCCACAGATTAGGGATGTAATTGTAATTGAACGTAATGGACTTACCACCGGGGTTGTGACTGGCAGTCAAGAGAATGCCTCCCGTAGCCTTTCGCTTTCGAATGACATGACTAGCAGCTGGGGTAGACAAAATGCCGTTCTGTCCAATCAATAACTTCTTGACCCCGTATCCGGCGCCAATCTTCGCAATTAGCTGGATAACCTCGGGGTTCCAGAATCTGCCATCACCTCCGATAACTAGGAAAGAACCTAAGACGTTGAATTTCAGCAATTGTTGCTGTATGTGCCTAGTGTATATTGAAGATACTCACCCTCGACGCCTTCGGGGATAGAGAGGAGGATGCTGGCGATAAAGGACTCGCTATAGTGAGGTTGTTGGAAGACCTTGACCTTTTTTCGAAGACCTGAGCTAAAGGTGTGTTAGTAATCGGGCGTAGAGTAGAATAATGTTGACGATAGCGACAGCGGGGTAGCTTTGAAGGGAGCTATTTACGCACGTTCCAGGCTTCTGATCGGTAAAGGGCTTGAACTCGACGGTTTTGACGCTCATGATGATATCTATCTCGAACTGAGATTATAAATAAGTGCAGAATAAGATCAAGCAGTTCACTTGCGTACGGGAACTTGGGAAGACTCGTGAAGTTATGAAATGGAAACTTGTTCAGGGGATGAGGGGATATCAATAAAAAACATATGACGACGTTGTTAGTGGGGTAGCGTACAAGCTACCCACCTTGGTCCGTCCCTACCTCCTATTACCATAGTACATACAAGTTACACAACACATCACTGCTTTAAGGTTGCGACGAATAGAACGATCCAATAGCGCAAGGTAATCTCATTAAGTGTGGTGGAGTATAGACACTAAGGAAACGGCCGACCTAATATTTTACATAGTACTTGCCTAACATCTGCCTCAGATATAGAAATAAATAGAAAGGTGCTACAGCTAACGGCGGCATGGTGCGCTGATGGGATCCACATCGTACATTAAACCCTCCCTATCGACAAATCAGCACGTAATTAATCATCTCTGTCACTTTGCATTGCCATAACATCTTAGGTAGCTGGGTAAAATGATATTAGAAGGGTGCCATTATTAACCAAACAATTTGCCACGCGGAAATTTCTGCCCAATATCCGTACTTTCTTTTCATATATGAATTGTCGAATCTATATTAATGATTGACCGCATCCCGCCTTTTCCGATACCGCGACAGACGCTATCGTGAACGCCATGCTGAAAATTGGAGGCATTTCAATACTGTATCATCTATTCTACTGGATACAATATTGAAATACTTCGAGGAATTTGAGTTATATGCTCATTGTTGACTTCTTTAATCCAGTCTACCCTTGACTTGTCCCGTCGTTCGCTTTATCAACGTGCTCAACGGCGTGGTCGAAAATCACCTCCTTATAATATCGAGCCTCAGCAATGCTCTCGAGGATATCCTCTTTCGCTTGGTGCAGCCCCTGCTTTATCGGTGCATTTTTTATAATGCTTCTAGGACACCATCGCCGTGCGGCCTCCTTTAGAGTGCTGACATCCAGGATTCGGTGATGTAGGTAACTGACTACTTTCTTGTACGGTTCTTTTCGAAGGAATGCTCGGTCTGCGTGTACACTATTGCCGGCTAACACTGCGCCTCGCTCTGGTACATATTTCTTGATGTATGCCAGCAATTCATCTGCTGCTTGTTCAGGGGTCACCTTGGAAGACACCACGGCAGCCGTCAAGCCGCTATTCCCATGCGTCCGCGTACACCATTCGTCCATCTTATCCATTCTCTCCTGTGACTGGTGGATGACGGTTCCCCAACCATTATCGTCTAAGACATCTAGCGTACCCGATGTGATAATACAGAAAATCTCGATGATTTCCTCACGATCCGGGTCAAGACCCGTCATCTAGCCCCTAATGTATTAGATTCGTCGTCGTAAATCTGCGTACTGAGAGATGAATAGAATTTATTACCTCGCAGTCAATCCACACTAGCGCACCATTGCTTGCCATGGTTATTCGAGAAAGAGGGAACTTATGGTTAGTGATGAAATGGGCATGCGACTGTAACCGTAAATACGATGCGTTGATGCCCATTGACCTTTTGTTGGGAGAGTAAATAATAGCGGTTAGTCTTTTTTACATGATTATATAATCAATAGAGAATGCCATGCAGATTATAGTATAACGCTAAACACACACCTGTATGGAAGTTATTCATGGCAATGGAAACAACTTAAGGAAACTTGACAAGATTTATCAAAAAACAACTGACGTACACGTGTTGTCTAGGAGGTAGGTAAGCAATTAATTAATAGTTACCTACCTCATTAGTATCTATGCTAATGATATGGCTTAGGAAGCCAGCTGGCTCACAGCTGTTAATGATATTATGACAGCTTCTACTGGAGTTGGCCAATGGAATAGAATCTATCAACAATTTTCCTGTACTAAACATTCTATATAACACTACCTCTGAGTTTATTGCTATTTATTTAAGAAGTAACCCTTATTACTCTTATGTACAAGTAAACTTGTGCGCCCCTTGGTTAAGAAAGCCAATGACTCATCGGTGAACGAGCTACGAATAAATAGAATCTATAAATCTAATAAACCCTTGAAACCTCTTGTATAGAAGTAGAACCCTGAAGCTTATATATCCGCTCATTTACTATCAAAAATTTAGCAATAATGTCAGTTACTCATGATCTACCTTCTCAGTCTGTCCGCTACCTACCCACGAATGAGGCTTACGACCGATGGGCGGTAGTTTACGATACGGACGGCAATTTCTTACAGGCGCTAGATACTATTGAGCTTAAGGCGCTGTTCCCGAAGTTCCTGTTATCTATCACGTCCCCCAGGCCATGGCGTGTCGTCGACCTCGGCTGTGGCACGGGCCGAAACACCATGTTGCTTCTCGATGTCCCTGACGTTACAGAGGTGATCGCGCTAGACTCTAGCAGGGGCATGCTTGATGTAGCGAGATCACGACTACAGAGAGCGGATGATGCTGTTGCCATATCAATTAAAAGCCCAGCGCTTCCGGCTCCGGAACTACATCTCGAAGTGTTCGATATGTTAACTGCGTCATCCCCCCCAGTTGTCGCACAGCAAGCAGACGGAGTGATCTCTA
Source organism: Daldinia loculata (assembly GCF_022478755.1). Taxonomy (NCBI): domain Eukaryota; kingdom Fungi; phylum Ascomycota; class Sordariomycetes; order Xylariales; family Hypoxylaceae; genus Daldinia; species Daldinia loculata. The sequence continues at coordinate 222,014 of NW_026054861.1, read as the reverse complement.
CTCTGGTCATTGAGCACATACCTTTGCAAACATTCTTCTCTCAGGTTTCGCAGATCTTGAAGCCAGGCGGTATGCTCCTACTGACCAATATGCACGAACAAATGGGTGCGATTAGCCAAGCCGGGTTCGTGGACGCCAATACGGGCGAGAAGATTCGGCCGACAAGCTACACGCATATTATAGCCGATGTAGTGGCCGAAGCAAATAAATGTGGATTTGATATTGAAAGAATTGGTGAAGAAGGAGAGGGGATCCGAGAGAGAGCGGTGGAAGACGATATGGTTGAAGGATTAGGATCTAGGAGTAAGAAGTGGGTTGGTATAATGTGCTGGTTTGGTGGCTTATTTAGGAAAAGGAGAGCTTAGATGAGTAGCTTAGATGAGTATTGGTTATAGATTATAGGTCACTTAAACCGACTAAGTATAGTGATCTCCTACAAGAAAGGACTAGACTAAGAATTTGGAGTATGCATTTGGTTATCGGTGATGACTCAAACTTGCAACGCGGGGAGTTTGGCAGAGCTGCGAATTGCAGGCCATATATACACCACCTGTCTCACGATATTTAACCAAATCATCAAGTAAAGAGCACCTTAAGTAGGTTGTTAAGGCTTATATAGGATACTCTTAGCGATACTCTTAGCTACGTCCTTCACAAGGCTTAGTTGGTATGAAATATGCTTACGCCTGTGGTATGCTTACACAAAGCGCGATATTAACGCGTCACAGGCCAAAGAGGAGTAGGATCGAACCAGATAAATACGACCAAGGCAAATAACAGATACTAGTTAAAATGCCTCAAAACGTTTACGACCGACAAGATTTCTTCGAGAGCTATATCAAGCTAGACCGCCAAGTTAAGGGGCTTCAAGGTGCGCCGGAATGGCCGCAACTAAAATCAATGCTTCCGAATCTTAATGGTCTCGCCGTGCTTGACCTAGGCTGTGGGTTTGGTTGGTTCTCTCGGTTTGCGAGAGAGAACGGCGCAGAATTTGTTCGCGCGATTGATATCTCTGAGAGGATGCTTGAAAGAGCTCGAGAAATGACTAGCGACGACAAGATCCAATACGAAAGGGCCAATTTGGAAGAACTAAGATTGGCGGAAGGTCAATACGATGTCGTCTTTAGCTCGCTGGCTTTTCACTATATCGTGAACATTGCTGGCTTGATTAAAGAGATAGGTATCGGACTAAAGTCATCGGGACGCTTGGTATGTTCCATCGAGCATCCGATATATACAGCGCCGTCAAGACCTAGATTTATAGTGGATGAGGAGACAGGTAGCAAGTCATGGCCGTTAGATGACTATCAAAAAGAAAGATTGAGAACGACTAATTGGTTGGCGCCGGGGATCCAGAAGCAGCATAGAACGATCGGAACCTATATTAGCGCCATGCTGAGAAATCATCTTCAGCTTACGGATTTTATAGAATGGTGTCCAACGGAAGAGGAATTAAAACGGTTTCCTACAAGAGAGAGTGAGGTAGTGAGACCTACGTTTTTGTTACTAGGTGCAACAAAATGACCTTGTACTCAATGGAAAGGAACAAGAGATTATGTCAATTTGAATAGATGCATGCGGCTATGAAAATGGGTTATGGAAGCATTGCTTTATGCCAGCTGCAATTAGGTGACAGTAGGTGACACCAACTGTGATTAGATCGAATAAGCGGCTAAAGGTCGGTAAAACTTAAGTCCACCTACCTAAAAAGGCAAGATAGGCGGTGATCTTGCCTTAGGTAGGCTGGGTAGGCTGGGTAGGTACCTTCCAGCCTGTTATGTCTTGTACCTATGTATGTCAAGTCGCAACAACCTTGTGCCAGGGATCATATGAAGCTTACCAGCCTACATACCCTGCGCTTGTCGTCATCCCTTATTGCGCAACATCTATCTCTATGGCCTATCCTACCTTCATAAATCTATTTTGGAAATTGTAACGCGCTAGGTTAGTTCGAACCCGAGTCGATTTTACGTACAGCACCACGGATAGAATTTCGAGCCTCTTGCCCGTTTCATACCCTTGCGCTAGACGAGAATCGGCATCGAAGCCCCTCAGCGCTTCATCTTTCACACCAACTAACTACCTAATTTACTTACTTAACTCCTGGCGCGAGGCTGGGAAGGAGATATGATTGAGAGATTCCGGTGGACGAGACGATTGCTTGAATGCAACCCCTGAATCCCTTCCTAGCCGCCTTCTTCAAGCCCGGCAGTCCCATTGTCACCCAGTGCACTCCCGTTCATCACCACATTCTTCTAGTCCCGACAACCGAATTCTTCCTTACCTCCCGCGAAACCGAAAGCGGCCTATCTCTGTCAGACATTGTTGGGTCTGAAGACTTTCTGGGAAGCCATGTACTTCGTGTTCCCAGTCCGGCCACCGCTGCGGGAGGGAAGGACTCCGTCGGAAACTTGCGCGAGCAGAGGGGCAAGGCCAGACAATACTCAACCTTGAACGGGCGTAGCGTTGTCGTTAAAGATGCTTTTATTTATAGCAATAAGGGTAAGTGAAACTCCAAATAGCGACACTGGCTCTTCCTAATCATCCATCTAATTGCCGACTTGCCAGGGTTCAAAACACTTTCCCAAGCACAATTACTAAATGACACTCTCTGGTATACCGACAGCATCGAGCCGCGGCAATGGTTAATATATTATATCTCGCGGCCCCTGGTCGGCATCTGGGTGGACAAGGAGGTGCCGCGTGCTATTTTCATAGAAGGTATGGCAAAAGCTACACTTGCAGAGGCCAAGCGAGCTGCTGCTGTTGAAAATGGCGAACCGAGTACTCCACGGAAGAAGGATATAAAGAGTTTTCATGATCTTCTCAACCATTTCCCAATGATTGCAAGGCAGATGCATCCTGGGTTAGAAAAGTTGTTCCGGGAATTTACGACAATTTTCGAGAGACCGCTGCCCCCTCCGCCCTCTGCAACACACATCCCCGATCCTATCCCAGACGGTCCTATAGCGACAGCTATGAAAAAGGTGCGCTCAAATAGCCTATCTGTACGAAGAGCTAGCGTAGACGACGATGAAAGTACCCGAACAACTGAGAGTTTCTACGCCGAAGATGATGAGGATGTTATGAGAGCTTCACTTGAGACGGCAGTCACGAGCGCCATCGATCTGTTTCAAAGTGTTGACAAACAGCAGCTTTCTATGCTTGGGGCGACAACCGACCTCACGGGCCCAGTGGTTGAACGGCTAATAGAACGGTATGTGGCTGAGAATGTTCATAATCTTATATGGCCTCGACTTGCCGCGATGCGACGACCAGAGGACCTCGAGCTTGAGGCCAAAATTCGACAAATGGAATTTATCGATATTTCACAACTGGGAATCTTTATTGAAGGTGGTCCTAGAGCGAAACATGGGCTTACGGTTAGACTCGGCCACGCTGTCGAGGAATTTCGCAGAATGTCCTCAGTGATGTGTCCACAGGAGATGATGGAAATCTTGTTATCGACAATAAAAGCCGCCGCACAATTGACCGAACAATCTAAACCAAACGCAGGATCTACTTCGACAGAAAAGTCCGCTCTCACCGTCAACGCCGATACTCTAGTGTCATTGCTCCTCTTCGTTGTGATCCGGGCCGGTGTAAAATACCTCCAGGCCAGGTTACTCTACATAAAACACTTTGTCTTCATTGATGATGTAGATAGTGGCGAGTTAGGTTATGCTATTAGTACATTCGAAGCTGTACTCTCATACCTCTCCACGGACTCGAGTAGCCTACGAAGAGCGAGTCGCCGGAACAAAGGTCTCTGGGACGCAGCCGCGAAAGGCGACATGAATGAGCTCAAAAAGATGATGAATCTAGATCCAGATGCTATCGATTTCGATGTTGATGACGAAGAACCCTTAGCATCTCCAGTTTCGAGTCGTTCGCCATCAATCAGCTGGAGTATGGTTAATGGCTCCTCCAGGAGATCTTCAACAGCATTTACACCATCCGACTCATATTCCCGAGGATCGGGGCTGAGCCATGTATTTCCATTTCAGAGTCAGGCCCTGGAAGATTCTCCAATGCCTCCAATGAAGAAAATCAAGAGAGTTGCTATGGACACTAGGAGCATGTCAAGCGGCTCAGAGTTTTCATATCATTCTAGGGCAGGTAGCATTGTTACTCTGGGAAGCGGCCTCGAAGGCGATACGTCAATCGAACGGCTCTGTCAAACTGAAGATTCTCTTGGAGAGTCTATTCTAATGATGGCGGTCCAAAATGGTCAGCCAGAGGTACTTGAGTATCTACTCTCACTCGAAGATTATTTCCCACCCAGCACCCTTTTGGACGACTCTAATAACGAAGGCACTAGTCTGCTAAGCGCTGCTGTTCAGCTGGGTCACACCGAGTTAATTGATATTATCCTGGACTTTGTGATGGCTTCAGCTTCTGAGCCGCAGATTCGGAATTACTTATCCTTGCAAGACATTCGGGGCCGCAGCGTCGCACACTACCTATTCCACGCACCGTCCCTAATCGGCCGCATTGGTAAGCTACTCCCTTGGCGACAAAAGGATAGAAATGGCCAAACGCCATTGTTCGCACTCTGTCGGTCGTACGACCACCAGAACTACCACGATATGGTCGAGGCCGGTCTCGAAGCAGCGACGGGTGCACAGGGCGACGGCCAGCCACTTCACCTAGACGAGCATGTTGATTCAAAAGGGAACACCCTTTTGCATATCATCAATGACCACCAATTAGCGGTGAAAATCCTTATGCAGTGCGACATCGACGTCAACGCCACAAATGATAGGAAATTCACTGCGCTAATGGTAGCTAGTAAATATGGTCGCTTTGAGATGGTTAGGGTGATGTACTCGGATCCAAGGGTGGACGTAGCCGCGAAGGAGCTCCGTGGGCTTACTGCGGTAGAACTGGCAAAGGATGACGACGTTCGGAATAGAATCGACGATCTGACACTCTTTACCATGCCACCTGCTGAGGACGGACGTATCACTGGCGTTGTTAGATCCTTCTTCGTGGAAGACGCTACTATTCGGCTGGTTCTCAAGTCGGGAGCCCCTGCAGATGACGATAGTTACACGGTCACTACATGCCGTCGCTCTTTTACAGACTTTGAACGTCTAGCCCACTTGCTGTCTATCGAGAACCCAGCGTCGTGGATCCCGAAAGTCACAAGCCAACGGTCACCATTCCAGATCCCTTCAAAGCCTTCGAGGGCCGTCCTGAAGGACATACAAATACGAACTGACTCGTTTCTTAAGATACTTTTAGCTCATCCTACCTTTGCGACACACGAGATGCTGTGGGAATTCTTTTTAGTGCCCGACTTACAAGCGGACATGATGGAACAACGCAGCAGACTAAAAGCTGAGACGAGAGCCGAGAAAGTGCGAGATGAGTTGGAACCTCTGGAAGATATTCGCGAAGTAGAACAGTTTGTGGAACACGCCCGAGATATGGTCCGTAGTGTCAATTACTCGACTAAGAGTGTTGCGCGAAGGACCAATGCTATTAGCGTCGTCACAAATGGTATTAACAACAACACTGTCATATCCATTATCTAGTACTAATATTTCTACAGATTTCTATGATGCAGCGAGTCTAGTTTCACGAGACGTTAATAATCTTGCTTTTCTACCTCAATCGCATATCTCTGCGTTTGACGCTTACGTCCGAGCGCTTGTTCCCCCGCAATCTAATCCATCATATCTATTTCATAGTTCCTTTTCAGCTCTCCAATCTACTATGCAAGCTATGCTCTCGTCATTATCCAGGCCATTACAGCTTGTAACCCAAATAGTATCTTCTCGCAAGGCGATAGAACGCAACTATAGTTCCGTTTCGCGCTCGACGAGATGGCCACTCGGGCTACTTGATGAAACCCGCCAGCGTCTCAACGAGGAGAGGGAAGAAAAAGCAAGGCGTGCCCAGACAGAGGTAGACGTTCTAAGTAAGGAGCTTCGATACACACAACAGACGGTAGCAAGCGAACTAGCGGGATGGGAAGATATGCATGAGCGTATGGGCCGTAGAGCCATAAAGGAGTTCGCTAAAGGGATGCTCATCTTGGAGCGTGAGAGACTGCAGGGTCTTCGTAGGGCGCAGCGGAAACTGCAAGATTTAGGATCGACTTTTAACAATGAGGTTCATGAGTCAGGAATTGATCCCAATGATACCGCGGTAATGGAAAACGGCGTTGGCGATGATGCCGCAGACAGCGAATCTAGTACAATGAGCGAGGCGTTCGTGGATAGAATAGACTAGGTATTTGGCAACGATCTGAGGTGTTAATCCGGGTCCTCTTAGATGGGTGGCCATTGAATAGCAAGCAAGGACTTAATGCAACTATCATAGCCACATTAGCCATGCTCGCGTGCCATTCTGATTCTCATCTACCCAGTCTCATATCAGTACTTACATCGTACTCAGCAGAGAGGTAGATCGACAGTACAAGAAAAAGGGAGGCAGCCCACTGTCGTATTATATACAGCTTACGACGATTTAAAACTTGGTTTGAGCTACTTGGAGGTGGCCGTGCTACTTGAAACGGACCGGATCATCGATGAGCGCTTCGCCTAGGCCGAGTCGATGGCCAGACAGCGCGCACCTCTCTTATACGTGCGTGTAAGGCGCAGGCCAAGAGAAGCAGAAAAATCTAGAGACGGGCCGCAGAATAACGACCGCGGAAACGAAACAAAGCTTAGCATTGTTATATGCTACATGGTGATATAATCGTAGATGTAAGGAACGGTGGTCTCGGGGTCTTCCACCTATACCGTATTTACTATATCCCGGCATCTTGTGCCGAATAACCAATTGATCAAAAGACAGGATTTCTCATGGCCTTGTTATTGTTTCCGAATATTTAACAAGTACCGAAGGGTCGGTAAAATCACAACTTGGATGAGCTAGGGTCAAGATCTAAGACAAACACATCTTGTGTAAAGGTCGCGAAGACAGGTCATTCCCAGCCACTTGATTTTTCACTTACCTCGAAGATCAGAGACGGATCGTCGTCCCGCAAGCATCATGGATTTTACTAGATCGGCATTTTCTCAATATCTCGATACATATCATATCTAGCCAAGCCTGTAGAGTCATAATCATACACCGATCATGATTATCGCGCAGAAAGTCAGACAGACATACATATGATGCATCTGCATGTGAGAGCCGGGAAAGATGAGTCACTCACTCGGGCGTGCAGGTGCAGATAGGTAAACTAGACGGCGAACGGCACCCGGGAGGGGAGCTATGAGCGAACGAGAATGGTCCCGGTAGTGTAGATCTGAAACAAAAGCCTGAAAAGGGAAAAGACTTGAAACGAAACATTTTTTTCTTTCTGGGTTTGTTCTTCTAGCCCGCCCTTGGGTATGGCTTCTTTAACTCTTCTGGCCAATAGACCATCTTCGACGCGGTTGAGAAGGTACTTCTCGTGGAGTAACAACATGTCGTGAGCCGATTGGTTGTAACTGTAAGTTTAGTTACATGGAATGAACACGAGCGCGTTGGTGACCCGCGAATTAAGAAACTTTTTACTGCGCGCCATTCTTCTTTTGGAGCCGCGAGTCGCGGGGGCGGGGCCGTGGCTTTGCGGACTTTCTTTGGGAGGAAGGGACAATTTCCATTTCGTGCTAGGTACCGTATTTCGTGGCAGCCCGTGGCAGTGGCATTTTACGCGCCGGGCGGGAGGGGCTGTGCAATAGAATCTTCTCGTGTAACTTTGTACCTAAACCCTTGCCTTGACGCCTGACGATATCGGATGATGTTTAGGCGCGCTTCATTCTTCGCCCTGGCGCTTACGGCTTTGCTCGGACGCCGAAGATCTTCGTCGAGGAATCCGACGGAATAATCGATTAAAAGACCTTATCTCTTAGGGCGAGCGATAAAAGGCATAAGGAAGGAGGAAAATCATACGTATGAAGGCTTACACGATGGTGACCTGGCAGTGTCTATAGCCGCTGAGGCAGTAATAATCATTCAATACCCTTTCACAAAAGTTCTGGAACACTTCTTGAAGCTGCTGTTTCAATTGATGTGATGTAATGCTTCTTCATCTAATAACTGGTCTTATTTAATTAAGTGAACCTATTAAGTCTACCTAACCCCAGTATAACAAGTCCAATAGGACCATCTTCGGCGGTCCTGTCGCCTTGCCTCATCTTTGGTCATTGAGGTTTTGATTTACAGGTTTACAGATTTACATAGGTAGGTACATAGATACACACACTCGACTATTACACGACTATCTATTGAACCTATTATACAGAAGACATACAAAAAAGCATGCTCCCATAGTCACCGTGCGCCACTTCGGCTCACCTTTGAAATAAAACTCCACAATAATCTCTGATTGCCGCCCAACCATCGATAGCCGCCCATACTCCTACCAAAAAAAGAAGATAAGATCGCTAATCGGCCTTCTTCGGTCAATGCTTCATTTTACTTTACTACTATTTTTGTCAGTCGGCAATTTAATCTTAGCGAGCGGCAAAAAGATGTCTATCTCGTTAATCAAGCGCAAGCGCGGAATGGGAATACTGTATAGTAAGGTACCCTAGATACTATTATGTAGGGATATTACACTTGATCAGATCTATTACATGGTATGCAGTATTACTTGCGACTATTGCTGAAGAAGAAAAAGAGGAGTTCGGATCTTCAACGTTCCTGTGGCGGAGTGCGCGGTTGTGATATTGGGTAGCAGAAATTCATGCGCGCTGCCTCTTTTTGCCGTATCGCATTGAGAACGTCCTCTATTGGTATTGTCTAATGGCAGCAAGCCTAAGTGCATGCATGCATCACGAGGACGTCGTGGAAATAAGTAGAATCTTAGAACCGAGCTCTATAGCTAAGTAGAGTATCAGGGCAAGAAACAAGTGGTTGTGTGTTGTGATATCGTTCGCTATAGCAACGCATAGCAACGTAAAAGACACGGTCGTATGTAGCAGTAGACGTACAACCACGTCCATTCACGATCATGACGCCCTTCACGCGTCGAATGATAGATTGCAGACGCGTTCTAACGTCTTGCAGGTACATGCAGAGATTGTTCCCGGGGATGCATCTTGCTCCACACAATCGAAGGACCACAAGCCGAACTAATGCACGATGGGACATGTGTTTATTTCTGATATGAGTCACACTGTCGGGATTCGGATTAGGTAGTTTGTTCTTAGTTTGCTCTGATATGGCCCTGCATTCACATTCAACTGCGAGCGCAAGCGACTAGACTACGAAAACTACGAGAACACAAAAAAAAAAAGAATTCCCACATTCTATCCATGCCTTGGGTACGTAAATGGGAAATAGGAACATCTCAGAGTGGAACGTTGTACCGACTTAAACTACATGCCAAATGCGGTAGTAATATATATGGAGGAGCAAAAAAGATAATAGTTTTGTCCACTCATCGTTGAGGATCTATGGTCCGTAAAGGGATCCCGGGCTGTCAGATCTGATAGGCCTGTTTTCTGTAGCCACGATGGGCTCTTGGCATTTTTGAGCAAGGGAAAAATAAGTTTAAAATATGTATGATAAATGCACTGTACTTAGCCGCCCGTTCTACGCTGATCTAAACTGGTCCTAACGTGTAAGTTCGATTACCTTCTTACGGTATAATATACTGTTTTATTACTCCGCGCTAAGAGAGATTGGTGGTGCTAAGCCCTGAGCCCGTACGCGCTGCGTTGCGCTGCACAGCGGTACAAAGAAGGCGGGGCGGACTACTCGGGACCCACCCGTTAAGCAAAGTATGCCCACTTTGCTACTCTATTTTCGGTACGTACCAGCCCAACTTCACCTCGAGCCAAATCCACTTACACGCAGCCCATTCATCCAACATTCCAACCCGTCAACCTACCAAGACCCTTACTATGGACCGACCAGGCCGTTCGGTTTCCCACATACTGCGCTACTTACATCCGAATTATATTCTCCTTCTCCATGTTTCAGGTTGGCCATTCTTGCATTTGAAAAATACATCATCGTTTAGCCCAAGGCTGGTTCCGCCGAGCTGATTGGCATCCCGGTTCATCGTGGCCCGGCCGTATCCATCTCGAGGATAAGAGGACCGGTCCTCCTCCTCCTTCCGTCTCTCTTCTGTTCTAGTTCTTCAGTATCAACTCTCTGGTCGTATAGGATCAGCTTTTCTTTTTCATCCTTATTTATTAGATCTTTTTTTCGAGGCAGGCCGCTGGCTTCACGACCTGAATTTCCTCTCTTAGCTTCACAGCATCAAACCTACATTCACACCAGTGCTTTGCCCTCCACCAAATACTAAGGAGCCGGCTCTCCTACCCACCTTCACTTTATAATCCATAATCGTCTAGTTCTTGTCTAAGCAGACAAGAACACTCAAATCTAAATATCGACATGGCTACGTGAGTCTTAGGACCTCTACTCTTATTACATATTATTATAGAGACGTAATAACTAATACTCCTTTCCACAGTCTGGCAGGAGACATGTCTTTTGACTTCACATTCCCTTCATGCGAGCCCGTCACACCACCGAGCTTTACTTTTGAACCGTCTCTACTTGAATTTTCTTATCATCCCGGACATGCTCGCTCAAGCTCGTATGGATCTTTTTGTTCTACTACCGAGACGTCGCCCTCCGACTCGGTTAGCACACGGGTCACCACACCGTCCCGCTCACCACCGCCAATCCGACAACATGGCCCCATTCTGCTACCCAAGATCCGCTCCCAGGACCAGGCCATTGACTCGCCCGCCAAGCGTGTCAGGACATCGCCTACTCCCACCCCAAAGCCTAGCCGCCGCCCCAGCTTCCGTCCTTCGCATACCCGAAGCTATACTAACCCGGAGACTTTAAATCACTTCTCAAACGCATTCTTTACGACCCAGGAGGAACAAAATACCTTGTCTCAATCACTTCTATGCTCTCCCATCACATTCCCTCAGGATAGCATGAACCAGCCCCGCCGTGCCTCAGCTGTCAGCCTCGATGGTGCAACGCTTGAGAAGTATGGCTTTCCTACTTATCGCCAGATGCCATCATACGTTCCAGCTGTTCCCCAGCCCCAGAACGATCAGTTCTTCTACAGCTATGCGCCTCGCGCCCCTTCTCCATTAAGCCTCTCTTCCACCCCCACGCCTGATCCGACCCCATCTACCACTCTCATGAACTACCTCACAACATCCAATCCTGCTCCGTCTCTGGTGCGCACTATCTCATTCCCAATGCGCGACCCTCATACCAAACATTTCTGGTGGGACGTTCGCCAAATCCGATCATGGACCAGCTTTAACTTGAGTACAATACTCTCCCTTCCCGGAGCATCTGGCCTCCTGAACTGTCCAGTCCCGCAGCCGCTTCTCCAGCAGCCCCCCACTGGTGCACGCCACCCCGAGACAGAGGCCGCACTCCATGCAATCTACGCCTCTTACTACATCCCTAAGCTTAACTCGGCTCTTGGGCTTTCTTCTCAGCGACCTGTCCAGCTCTCTGTTCCTTCGACCAAGGCTACCACAACTTCATCTAATGACCACGTCTTCGTGGCTAACATTGCTGGCGAGTCTTCGACCGCAGCAGCAATCTTCGGTGGCAAGCCTACAGCCCGTGTGGTTGGACTAGTTAAATCTTTCGACCGTTTTAACACGGGTATGCGTGTTGAAGGCAACATTAAGCGCGTCGAGTACCTACGAGGCCTAGCCCACTTACACCATGTGATGCGCGAGCACGGTACACGTTACGGTTTTATCCTAACTGAAATCGAGCTCGTTGTCTGCCGCAACGGTGCTGAGGGTACCCCGCATTTTGGCTACCTCGAAGTCAGTAGTGTCCAGCTTGCTGCGACGGCCGACTCGGTTTCTGATGAGAGTGATGAGATACCCCTAACAGCTTGTCTTGCACTCTGGGGTCTGTGCATCATGGCTAGTGACGATGGCGTCAATTCCCATGGCCTAGGTCTTAACGGTCAAGTCGCCTGGAAGGCAGAAATAGGAGCTCCTGCTGAGGGGACGAGAAGAAAAGCGCTTCCAAGAGATGACTGGATGCCCCAACCGCAGCTCGCGGAGAAGCGCGAAGCGAAACGCGCCAGGGGGTGGGTCTTCCCAGAGGAGCCCGTAGGCAGGAAGGAGCTCGGAAAGAGAGGTGTCCGGTATGGAGGCTGTTAATTAATTATTATTTAGTTCTAGTTCTTTGGGGTGAGCAGGTTTGGCTGGCTCCAATCCTTGCTCGTTGGATCTTGTATCTTGTGGAAGCAGTGTTTTAAGCGGATGAGAAATGAGGCATGATTGACGAACACTGGCTTTATGCAGGGGATTGGGGCTACTTGGTTGGTTGGATTACCAACCCCGGATATCAAGGGATAAAGCATTAGTTACTTCTAATACTGAAGCAAATCAGTTAAATTATCCGTCTAAGATCCAAAGTATAATGACTAGTTGATGGTTTAGACAATAAGCTAATAGAGTATTGGCAAATGTGAGGAATTGGCTTTAGTTCATAGGCGAAGCGTATCCGCCCCTTTCTGTCTGGTTGAGGTCTCTCCTAGCCGGTTTCTTGGGGGCTGTCGAGACCAGAATTAGGGACGTAATATAACACAGAGTGTTTGGACGAGTCTACAGACAATCCCAAAGTTACCCTGGTCCTACAGCCCAAACGCTAACTTAATATAGTAAGATACGGGCCACAACTAATTCATTAGATTTGATTGGTTAAATTTAAGAGTCCCACACTCGACTAATCTAACGATTCAATTCAACTCATTCAGTTATTAAAATATAAAAAATTTATCAACGAAATAATCACGAAACAGGGGGTAATTAGCCAGGACCGAATGATTGCATGTGTATGAGTATAAGTATAAGTATGTGTGGTGCGAAGTGCGAATAGCTTCACGTATTTGGTTATCTAATCTGCTATCTACCTATCAGCACGTGACCTGGTCTGTGTAATCCGTTGTACGTACTTTGAATTTTTTTTAAAAAAAAAATAAAAAAAAAATAATTAATTTCGAATTAATCTATAATCGATCCTTAATTGATTACTAATCAATTAAAAATCAATTATTTTATTTTATTTTGAAAGTTGAGCCCAAAAGGCGCTAGAGCGAATCCGGACAGTAGACTTTACCATTTTGGGTTAGCGTTTGGGCTGTAGGACCGGGGCAACTTTGGGATTGTCAGAGTACTCGTGTTTGGACAAGTTAATATGGTAAGTAATCAACTCTCCTATATTTTATTAGTACTGCCACAATTTTTTTGGCCAATCAGATCCTTAGAATCGCCCCGCAGTCGGCGACTTTTCCCTTTGCCATTCTATCGCATAAGGTCTGAAACACATGCAAATAGGATAGAAAGGTCATGCAAAACGCGCTCTATCCAACGATACCAATTATCGAAAGTTTTATACAATAGTATAGTAGGTCAATTGATTTTACAAAAAATTCATCGGACGTGCCCTGAGGTGTAGCTAGCCAATCAGAGGCCAGACTTATATGTGGCGTAAAAGGCACTCTTGAAGCTAGGCACTCCCCGTAAGCGCTTGCGCGAACGGGTAACGCAGCTAGTGTACTACTACACTCTAATCATTCAAGAAAGACATATTGGTTGGCAGTTCTCCAACGAAAGCAACTATCAATTCTAATAAGTCAGCTATAAGAGGTAGGTACTCTTAACATGACAGAACATACACTTCGGTATAATAATCGTACTTATCATGATACCTTCCACATAGCACCTTCTAAGAATATATGCGGAAATACATACTAACCTAGACTCACTCATACTCCAAATAAAGAAGGTAAACAAAAAGAGTATTAACGGCCCCGCCTAATGAAGTGCAAAACTGCAGCTGCAGTTTATATACGAGTGGGATTTGGTATCCATTCACCGGTATAGACATATATTACTTTATATTACCCGGCATGTTCCTGTCCTACATATATCCTACATACCGCTCACCTCACTCGCACATTCGGGACTATTCTCTCGGCACCATCTACCCGAGTTCACAACTAATCAGTCAGAAGTTGGGGTAAGATGACGTCTGTCTGTCCTTTTCTTCTCTCCCCTCACTCCTTTTTATCCTCTGGAGCGGCCTGGCATTTCTTAACCCGGTTGTCGTTGGAGGCTGGATATACCCATGCCAAGGTGTAATACTGGGCGCGTGGTTTTTGAAATAGCCGTTGGTCCATGCTGGATATAGATTGTTATCGTTAATATATTGCTGCCGCATGAGGGAGACGTTAGGAGATATGGGTTTGACCTCATTGTTGCAGCATGCAGTAGTAGTTTGTATAACTTCGACGCAGGTTTGGGCTTCTTGTTAGAAATTCATTCGGACAATCTTTTGGTTGGAGAAAGTATGTAGCTTAAGTCGAATTTTAGAGCATATACATTTATATTTATATCCTTTTCTAAGCTGTTCTAAACATCTCGTATTTTCGGTGCCCCTAAGAATAATAAGCAAGTATAAACAGCCAGCTTACTGCTGCTGTTGGCGAATCGTGATGCCATCAGTGGAAACCGTCGTTTTGGAGTAGATCTGCCCGCTAGTGCCCTGGATCTCAAAGGTCCCAGCTCCTGTAGGTCCGACTGTGGTTCCGTTCGCGAGGGTCGCGCTACTCTTGGTGAAAGTGACTGTATCGAAACGTGGCACGCGGGCTAGCTCCCCAGCCTCTTGGTAGGCCTGGACAAACCAGTCGGCGGCGAGTGCTGTCAGTGCGCTTGGGTCTTCTACTTTGGCGGGGATAGGCAATGTCTGAGTCGACTTCTTGTTCTGGGTCGTGTTCTCGGCGACGACAGTGCCCGTAGACTCGCCCGGATCCGAAACAGACACTGTGACAGTGATTGAATCACCAGCACTGATGGGCACCGCACTCGTAATGTCAGTCTCGTTGTCTGGGTACCAGGCGGCGAAGGATGTAAGGCCGTTAGAATAATTGGTACCGCCTTTGAGCACAACGTCTTGCTCGAGAGTGTCTCCAATAGTAACCCATATCGAAAATTTGTTGGTCCCGCTTAGGTTGGGGACGGTGAATGTTCCAGTGACAGAGGTAAAGGATTGGCCCTCAGGAGCTTTGAGAACGGCGCCCCCGCGGTTCTGGTCGAATGCTGCAAAGGCAGCGGAGGTGAATAAACCTACGAAGAGGGCACTGTAAGACTTAAGTAGAGAACCTCATAGTTGATAAAGTAACGTGTATGTGATAGAGTATATGTCCCGTGCGTATGTATGTGTCTGACAAGTCTCTAAAGAAATATATTACTACGCGGTCCAACAGAGGGATTACAACCCGTAACAGAGTTGGCCTTGCCCCCTTATTATGTGATCGACATGCTCAAGACCAAGCACCTACGAACTGGCCACGTTCAACAGATGATTCCACAAGATACCATGGGGATCATCTTGCATCCATGGCCACGTTCACTATGACAAGAAGATATCTAAAAGTTGGCTATAATATCTCGTGGATACGGCCAGACTCGATTCAGACGTTGGGACCGGATATTCCTTTTGGGAAGCTGGAGACCCAAAGAAGCCAATCAGAAGACGATGTCTGCCACTTTCATTAGCTGGGTATATTGTCGACTTTTGCCGTAAGAAAAGGTTGTCATATATCCAGTGTATATAAAGCCAAGGTCTATACCAATGTTATTAATAGATTATTGCCCTGTGTACCTAGTTACGGGTGTATTAGAGTTACACGAGGTTGAAAGCCTCCATGCAAGGTTAGTAAAAGTCTTTCAACCTCTAAGGAAAGGATTTGCTATCACTTTCACATGGCCCAGAAGTTGGGAGAATCTTCGATGTTTGTAGATTAATAGATCGATCATCGTTGCATAGTATACCAGAAATCTGGTAGGATACTATATGCGGCTGAGGCAGTGTGTTATCTCGGGCTTCTAAACATCGTATAGCTCAGCGTCAACAGTAGTAGCCAAGGAGTCGGGCCGTCAATGACAATTTTCATGGTCTTACATGTTGGCGGTCTTGGATATTTCCCCGAAGAGGACACTTGCAATCGCCACGCATTCATGACCCAGTCGTTAGAAGCCCAACTTGGAGAAATGGGCCTCGGCACTTATACATCCTTGCCATCAGGCCTTCTTTGGTCCCTATAAAAGATGCTGTATCAACGCCCGTCCTCTTGTTACACTGACTACCTCGCTGCAACCAACAGAAATCTCATCTTAGTTCCTTGTAGCTGAAGCGCCAAGATGAAGTGGCTCTCTCTTACCACGCTGGCGCTCTTTGCGCCCAGCCATGCTCTCATCCGTTTCCCTTGCGCCCAGTTGGTTGTTGACCGTCTTGATCCATTAGTCAATCCTGGCTTAATCCCTTCGCCGCATCTTCACCAGATTGTAGGAGGCGTAAGGACTCATAATTCATAAATTTAGCTCCAGTCCGTTAATTCATGCTGTTTTATAACTAATACCTCGCTAGAACTCCTTCAACGCAAGTATGGACCCGGCTAAGGATATGCCTGGCGAGTCTACCTGCACAACATGCTAGTTCAGCGAAGACTTTTCCAACTACTGGACTGCCGTATTATACTTCAAGGCCCGCAATGGAACTTACAAGCGAGTTCCTCAAATGGCCAACTCTGGTTTTGACGGTGTCAATGCCGGCATGACTGTTTACTACATGCAAGACGGCCTTTACAACTTCCAGCAGACCTCTAAAGTTACAGCTTTCCAGCCTGTTAGTACCGTCATATATCTTTAAGGGGGAGATAACTTATTTGCTTACTTTCCACTTCTAGGGTTTCCGCATGTACATCGGCAACGTCAACGCTCGTTCCCGCGAAGACATGGAGCGTTTCCGTCAGCTTACCTACACTTGTCTGCAGGACATTAACACCCGCGATCCCCAGATCCTTGACTTCCCTAAGGAGCCTTGCCCATACGGTATAATGACGGCGCTAAGATTCCCCACATGTTGGGATGGGAAGAATCTTGACTCTACCGATCACATGGGGCACATGGCCTATCCTGAGAGCGGTACCTTCGAGACAGGCGGTCCTTGCCCGGCATCGCACCCCGTTCGGATGAGCCAACTCTTTTACGAGGTTAACTGGGACACTCGGCAGTTCAACAACAAGAAAGACTGGCCTGAGGATGGGTCCCAGCCTTTTGTCTAGTCCTTTGGTGATTTGTAAGTCGCCAATTACCCCCCTTAAGAATTAAGAGTCAATTTAACATTATTAAAAAAACTTTCTTTTCTTATTTATATAACATTTTTTTAGAAGAAAATTTTTACTTTTAAATTCGAACTGAAAAAAAAAAGCTTAAAATTTAAAAGTATAAATTAATATGTAATAAAATTAATAAAATAAAAATTTAATTAATTAAATTATTTAATTAATTAAATTAAAAAAATATATTTAATTAAATTATTTAATTTTAAATATTAATTAATATATAATTTAATTAATTAAATAACAGATAAAATAAATAATAAAATAAAATATTTAATTAATAATTATTTTTTTTTCCGGTAATAAAATTTTTTTTATTTTAAATGACTTTAAACTTAAATTCGTTTTATAAACAAGTTACGTTTATTTACGTTTATTAACGCCACAAACGCCACGTAACGTATGGTTTATATAATTATATTTATAAATTACGGGTAAAACGTTTTATAAATTTAAGTTTAAAATTATTTTAAACTTATAAAAAATATTTAACATAAAATTGTTAATAAAAAATAAAAAATAACGTTTTTAATAATTTAATAAATTATAATAACGTATAAAAAAGTTTTTTTTTTAATAATTTAATATTATTGTTAATTTTTTTTTTATTTTTTTAACTTTTTTTTATATTTATATAATGTTACGTTATTTTAATAACTTAAATTAAATTCGTTAAAAATCGGGCTTACGTTTAATTGCGCCATAAACGCTATAAAACGCTTAACCCGTGTAATTATATTTATAAGTTATAAATGCAAATTTTAACAAATTTTAATTTAAAATAACTCGGGCGTTTTTAACCACGTTAAAACAGGTTTTTTTAAAAATTAAACTTTATATTTACAATGATTTAATATTTAATAATAACGTATAAAATAACTTTTATTTTTATGGTTTAAAGTTAATATATTATTTTTTTTACTTTTTTATTTTTTTTATATATTTATACGGCATTACGTTATAATATCGTAAGTTTTAACGTTTAAAAACACGTAATAATATATTAAAATAATACCAACATTTATATATATATTTATAACCATATATAAAATATTTAATTTTTTTTAATTTAAAATTAATATAATAAATTCCTAAGCTTTCCCGTTATTTTATTATTTTAGTTTTTAAACTTAAATTTGTTAAAACGGGTTGCGTTTGTTTACGCCACGGAACGTATGGCTTGTGTGTTTGTATTTATAGGGTATGTGTGTAAGTTTTAATAAATTTAAGTTTAAAAGTTGTTTAAATTTAAACGTTATTTACTTTTTAATTTAATGGTAAATAATAAAAAAAATTATTTTACAATAATTTAATATATTATAAAAATGTATAAAATAGTTTTAATTAAAATGATTTAAAGTTAATAATATATTTAATTTATTTTTTTAACTTTTTTACATACGCGTATAACGTTACGTTTTTATATATTAAGTTAAAACGTTAAAAAATATTTAATTTTTAAAATATTATAATTAATATTATAATATTATAATATTATAATTAACATTACGTATGTAAAATAATGTTTTTTATTTTAATTATAATTTTATAATATTATTGTTTAAATTTTTCCGCTTTTTTATTTTATATATTTATATGATATTATTTTTTTATATATTAAACTTTATAATGTGTGTTATAACCGGTATTACAACCGGTATTACGACCGGTATTATAGTTATTTTTAACGTTTTAAAAAATTTAAAACGCGTAAATTTAATTAATAAATTTAATAATAAAATTAATACGATTATATAATTAATTAATATTTATTATATAAATATAAAAACGCGTTAATATTATTATTTTTAATAATTTTATTAATTTAATAATATTTTTAAAAAATAAAATCGATTTTTAATAAAAACATATTTAAAATAACTTTAAATTAAAGTTTTAATATTTTTTTAAAAAAGTTATATAGGTTATGATTGGTTGGGGGGGTGGTGTGGTTAAAAAGGTATAATTTTACAAATTAAAAAAATTCGAAACTTTAGTTTAAAGTTACCTAAGATAACTATTTTATATGTTTATATAATATTGCGTTGTAATATTATAAACTTTAACGTCCGAATTGGTAATATATTCCCAAAAACGTTGCGACCGGTGTTGCGACCGGTGTTACAACCGGTATTACAGTTAATTATTACCCCGAAATGCTTAAAACACTTAAAACGCGTATATTTAAACGTTTAAAACGCGTATATTTATTAATAATAAAATTAATAAATGTTTTAAATTAATTAAAACTTACTTTAACTATTATTTTTAATATTATTTTTAATATTAAATAAAATAATATGTTAAAAATCGCTTAAATTATTTTAAACCAAAAATGTAAAATTCGTAAAAAAAAATAAGTTAAAAATGTAATTAATTAAAAAAAAATGTAACGGGAAAAATATAATAAAGTTCGCGTTATTAGTTTAAGTTTATTAAAATAAATGTTACGTTATTATATATTAAGTTTTAACGTTAAAAAAAACATTTAATAAAAAAATGGAAAAAAATTAATATAATTAATAACATAAT
Organism: Daldinia loculata; assembly: GCF_022478755.1. NCBI lineage: Eukaryota > Fungi > Ascomycota > Sordariomycetes > Xylariales > Hypoxylaceae > Daldinia > Daldinia loculata. Next base: position 202,339 of record NW_026054861.1, on the reverse strand, counting down.
TAATAAATTAATTAATAATATAATATTATATATAAAATATTTTTTATTTTAATTTTAATTTAATAATATTATTATTTAAACTTTTTTTTTATATATTTATATAATTTTATTTTTTTAAATATTATGTTTTAACGTATATTATAACGCGTGTTATAATTAATGCGTTATAATTAATGCGATTAATGTTATAATTAATATTATAATTAATTTTAATTTAAAATACGTATGTTTAATCGATAAATTTAATAATAAAGTTAATAAAAACGCGTTAATATTATAATAATTATAATAATAATTTTAATGATTTTTTATATTATAAATTTAATTTTTAAAAAAACGGGTTTTAATAAAATTTTAAATTAAAAATTTAATATTGTTTTAAAAAGTTATTTCGAGGTTATAATTGGTTAAAAAATGGTGTGGTTAAAAAAATATAACTTTTTAAACCAATTTAAATTTTTAATTTAAAGTTATTTAAAATAAAATTTTTTATTATTTAATTAATTAAAAAAAACTATAATAAAGTTAAATTTTAATTAAACGTATTAAAAAATATTAATAATAATAAAAAAGGTTGGTTAAAAAGGTTTAATTAATTAAAGTTAAATAAATGTAAAAAAAAATAATTTATAATTTTATATTATAAAAAATAAAACAGTTTATATAATAATTTTAATTAATTAAATAAAATATATATATTTATTTAAAAATTTCGGAATTATGTTTTAATAAATAAATTAATTATATTAAATATAACTTTAAATTTATATTATTTTAATATATTAATATAATTTTATATAATAATAAATTACGTGGTTTTTTTTAATTTTAATTTATAAATATAAATTTAATTTATTTAATTAATTAATTATAAATAAAACTTAATAAAATTTAATAAAGTTTATTTTAATAAAAAAAAGTTTTAATATAATTTTTTAAATAAAATTTTTTATATATATTATATTATTTTTTTATTTAAAATTTAATTTTTTTTATTTTTTTTATAATTTTTTCGTTAATATTATTTAATTTTTTTATATATATTAATTTTATAATATTATAAATTTTATTTTTAAGTTATAAAAAGTTTGTTATAATTTATATAATTTTAAAAAAAATTATTATTAAATATATATTTTTTTAATTATTTTATTTTTTTAATATATATAATTTATTTATTTATTTTATTTTTTAAAATTATTTATAAATTAATTGTTTTTTTTTTTAACTATTTAATTATTTTTTCTTTTTATATTTTTTTTTTAACCTTTTTTAATATTATAAATTTATTATTTTATTATTTAAAATGTAATATTATAAACTTTATTTTTACTTTAATAAGATTTTTTTAAAATGTTTAATAATAAAGGTAATAATAATGTATAAATAACCTTTTTTTTTTAATTTTTAATAATATATTTAATATTACCGAAATTTATTAAATTAGATTTTATTAATTAAATTATAATTATTTATATTATATATTAATATATTAATATATATTTATTTTTATTATTAATAAATTAAATTTAACTTATTTATAATTTAAATTAATAATTTATTAACGTAAACAATTTATAAATATAATTAATATATAATTGTTAATTTATTAATACCGGAGTTTTAATAATTAAAATTTTAATAATATTTGAAAAATGTATTAAATATATATAACCATATAATATATTTATTAAAATTAACGCCGAAATATTAATACGTTATTTTTTTCTTTTATACCTTTTTTTTATGTTATTTAAATTAATTTATAAAAAGATTTTAACATTAATAATTTTTTGTTATTAATATAATTTTTTATATAATTACTTATATAATTAATATTAAATATATTTAAATTATTAATTATTAATAATATAAACTTAACTTTATTTTAAATTTTTTTATAATAATTTAACTTAAAATATTTAAAAATTTTATATTTATTATAAAAAACAATAGTTTAATATACGGTTTAAAAGTGGTATATATTATAGTTATAAGTTTTATAATGTAAATTTAAAACCAAATAACGTATATTTTTTTTTAATTAAAAATAATTTTAATTTTAATATCGTATTTAAATCTTTTCCGGTATTAATATAAATAAAAAAAATGGTTATATTTTAATTTTATTATTTTATTAAAATTTATTAAATTTAAGGTTTATAATATTGTTATAAAAGTTATATTTACCACTTTTTTTAAAATATTAATTTATTATACCGGTAATTATTAAAATTACTTAAAAAATTTAATATTATTATATTATAATTAATTAATTTTTAATTATAATAATAAATTTTTTAAAATTTTTATATTTATTAAAGGTATATTATATAATAATTTTGTTTTTTATAAGAAAATTACTTTAATTACCAAAATATTTTAATAAATAAAAGTTGACTTTTTTAATTATTAAAAAACGGTAATATATTATTATAACTATTATTATATAAATTAAATAACAATAATAAAAATATTAACAATAATATTTTAAATAATAATTTTATTACTTTTATAAACGAATATAATATTTTCGCCGTTTTTAATTTAATTATTTTATAACCGTAATTTAATATCGTATAAAATTTTATTAATAAATTTAATATTTTACTTAATTTATTTAATATTTAATTTATTTTTATATTTAAATTAAATAAAATTTAATTATTTTTATCCTTTATATTTCCCATTTTTTACTTATATAACATAAATAAATTTATAATTTTTCGGTTTTATAATATTAAATTTATAAATTATATTAAATATATTTTTTAATAATATAATAATAAATTTACCTTTTATTTTTACTTTTATTATATAACTTTTAATATATTATAACGTTATTAAATTAATAATTAAAATATATTTTATATTAACCAAATAAATTTGGTAAATTTTACCAATATTAACAATATATAAACCGTTTTTAATAAAAATATTTTAAAAATATAAACGTTATTTAATTTAATAATTTAATATATTATTAATATATTAAATATTTAACTTTATTAAATAAATTAATAAACGGAATTAAATTTATAAATTAATATATTTAAATATTTAGCGTTATTTTTTATTTTTAACATTATTAATATATAATAAAATAATTTTTATTAATTTTTATTAAAATATTTAAAATAGTAAAACGTTAATAAAATCTTTAAAATTATTATAGTTAAAAATAATTTACGGTTATATTTATATATTGTTATTTATTACTTTTATACTTAATTTATAAAATTTTTTAAAATTATAATTTTAGTTAAATTTAAGATTAATAATTTTTAATATTAATTTAAATGGTAAAATTAAAGTAGTTTATATATTTATATATTATTATAAAATAATAAATAAAATTTATAAATTATTATTTATAATATGTTAATATTAAAAAGTTAAAAGAATTTTATTTAAATTTAGTTTAAATATATTATAATTATAAATTTAACGTTAAATTAAATGTTTATAAATAATTTATTTAATTTTTTAATTAATAAAAAACTATATATTATTATATATTTATAAAAGATTATATAATTTATATAAATTTATATATATAATTTAAATTATTATTTTTAATTATTAAAAAAAAATATAACGTTAATAATTTAAATTTTAAATTTATAATTATTATATAAGTTTTAAATAAAAAAACAGCTTAATTATTAAAATTTTAAAAGTTTTAAATATTTATTGCAATTTTTTAACATATTTTAAATTAAAATATTAAATTATTTTAATATAAATATTAATTTTATTTTTTTTATTTATTAATATTATTAATTAAAGTTAATAAGTTATTAAATTTTAATTATAACAATTTTATAATAAAGTAAAATAATTTAAGGTTAAATTTATATAATGTTATTATTATAATTAAATAAAGCGTTAATATAAATATAACGTTATATATTAATATATATATTATAAAAGTTTATATTATTAAATATTATTTTAAAATTAAAATATTTATCCGGATTTTTATTATATTAACTATTAAAATTATATTTTATTTTAATAATTGGTTTTTATTTTTATCGTTTATAACAAAATTTATAAATAAAATATTTAATAAATATAATATTTTAAAATAAAAATTAATATATAAATTATTTAAATATTTATTATAAATAAATTTTTATATTATATTTTAAATAAATTATTGGTTAAATTTTAAAAATATTTAACATTTTATAATTATTAACAGGTAAATTTAAAAAATAAATTTTATATTTATTAAATATTATAACCGGTTTAATATATTATTTTAAATAACGTTATTTAAATAATTTATTTAATATAATTAAAATTATAAATTAACGTTTTAATTTTAAATTTAAAATTATATTTTTATATATAATTTAAAATATAAATTAAATAAAGATTAATATAAAGATTATTATTAAATTAAATTTATATTATATTATTTTTTTCGGGATTTTATTAATAAAGTAAAAATTATTAACAGCGTTTTATATAAAATATATACCAATATATATGTTATATATAATAAATAATATTATGGTATTTATTTTATAAATTATTATAAAAAATTTTTAATTTTTATTAATTATAAAGAATTTTAAAACGAAAATATTTTTATTAAAATAATTTATAATTTATGGAATAATATAATTAATTTTTGGTTAAATAATTAAAAATATATTATAATTTAAAATTGGTTAAAGTATTAGTTTAAAAATATTTAATATAATTAAAGTTTTTATATTGGTAAATATTTAAATTTTAATAATAAAATTAATTATTAAGTTAATATTTAATAATAATATAATAATTTTAATATTTATATTATAAATATTTTTAATAACGTTAAAAATATATTAAATATAAAATAACAAAAATTTTATAATTTATATATAAATTATTATTAAAATTATTTTACCGGTAAAAATTTAACGTTATTATTAATTAACGTTAACGGGTTAAATGGTAGTAAAAAAACGTATATATTAAATATTTTTTTAGCATATTTATAACAATTAACGCAAAAATATAATATATAAAATTTAATTTTTTATATTATATTTATAAAAATAATAATTAATATTATTAACGGTTATATTTTTTATTTTATTTTTTAATTATTAATATAAAATATGTTTAATTTTTTATTAATTATAATATTAAATTAAATTTAATATAATTTTAATGTTATATAATATATTTTTATTAATAAAAAATTTATAATTAATTTAAAAATTTTTTATTAAATTAATTTTTAATTTAAAAAAATTATAATAAATTTAAATATAATTATAAATAGTTTAAATATAATTATATTAAGTAATTTTTAATAATTTTTTTTATTAATAATTAATTATTATTTTTTTAAAATTTTATTGGTATTAATAATATAATTAATTATATTATATATAAATATTTTAATTAAATAATTTATTTATTTATTATTATATGGTAAAATGGTTTTAATTAAAAGATTTTTTATTAAATTTTAAAAATTATTTGTTATTTTTGTATAAATTGGTTTAAATAAAAGTTATTTAATATTAAAGTATAAATTAAATTAAATTTTAATAAAATTAATTATTTTAATATGGTTTTTTAAATTTTTTCCTAATATAATATTATAAATAAATATAATTATAATTATTTATTATCTTTTAATTATTTGGTAAAAAATGTTAAAATAATTAAAATTGGTTAAAGTTAAAAATTATTTAATATTTAATTAATTAATAATTTTAAACGTTAATTACTTATAATTATTAATGTATAATATATATTAATATAAAATATTTGGATAAATTAAAGTTTTATAAATAAATTTATTGGTATTGTTAAAAATTTAATATAATTAAAAAGTTTTAATTTATTTACTTTACCTTTTTCCGTTATTTTTGTTTTTTTTCCCAATTATATTAAACCTTTGCTTTTTTATATAAAATAAAATAAAATAATAGTTTTTATTTTTTATTTAATTTAATTATATAAAATTAATAATAAGTTTTATTAATGTAATTAATTTCTGTTAATAATTATTTTTATTATTATAATTTATAAAGTTTAAGGAATTATTTATAATTAAACCGTATTAAATATTTTTTAAAAAAAATTTACTATTAATTTTATTTATGTTATAATATTATATATAAAACGGTTAAATAATTTAATATTTATTGTTTTTTTTTAATTTAATTATATTATAATATAATTTTAATAAATTAATTAAATTATATATTATAAATTAAAATAAACGTATTAATTAAATTATATAATTTTTATATAAAATTATTATTTGTTATAAATAATAATTTACTATTAAATGCTTTTTAAAAAAGTTGTTAAAAGTATTAAAAGGTATAAAAAAATGTTTTTTTATATTAAAATTTATATATAATTATTATAAAGTAATTATTTTATAAATTTTATTAATTATATATATAATTGCAAAATATAATTATATAAACTTTTTATTTTTACATATATTATATAATTTAATATATTATTTTTTTTATATATATATATTAAATTTAAAATTGTAACAAAATTATAATTTTTAAGTTATAACGAAAAAGTTTTCGTCTTTAAAATAGTGCTTATTTGATTTTCATATTGTTTAGTACTTCTTGAACAGGACTGGTTATGGAAACCACGGTGATTATGTCTTCGGATGGCAGGATGATGTGCTCCAGCATGCTCTAGACCAGCCTTGTTACATCAACTGCCCTACGCTCAAGACCCAAAATGCTTAGGCGATGAATGCATGCAGCAAAGAAAGAGTTGTTACCGAAGACAACATCGACGATTGTAAGTACTCTTAATTAGAGTCTTTTATTACTGAACTAACAATGTCCTAGGGGTTGAGACTCTACCTGGGGGAATGGTTGCGGGGGGGAACAAGCGTTTTAACAGGAGGTTAATAATGATGACGACTTGGCCTGGAATTGTGTCATACGAGTTTATGTTTTTGCATTTCCCTCAATATTCCCCCAATGACTAGATTATTAGACGCGAACACGCCTCATAATGTTTTATGATTGAGCAACGCTTTGGCGCCAATTGGAGAAACTCCGTTGTGAATGCTGATATATGGCGTATAGAATAGTACATAATATAACCCCATCGACTAGCAATAATTCATGCGGATGCATAGTTGTAAATGAAGATATCAATTTAAGGGAAAGGAAACGAACAGCTGGGTTATAAGATGATGTAAATGTAAGCTACAGAAACGGAAATATAATTAGGATAAATTGGTGATTAAAAATGCAATATTCAGCGATCATAATTCACCATCACTACCTAGGTACTTCTATTTAATATTTCTAACTACCTTATGGTAAAATTGCAGCTTAGTATGATTGTTGATGGCGATTACACCGGGGTAGTTAATGGGAGAATAGGAAGCGAGAAATCGGGGTCTAATGTATTAACCTAGAAGCATATAACTTTTCCTTTTACCACGCGATGTTTAATATTAGAATAACCAGCCATAAAAATAGATTGATTTACATAACACGAAGGGTGTGCGATTGTATTGTGTGGTCTAACGTTACGAAGTGGTTGGTGAAGTAAGGGGGTAACGAATGCATTTTCCAAACCGAGACATTCCAAATTTAAAAGTTAAGGCACGCGTAGGACATTGCATTCCTGTAAAAGAATGATTTGGAATCTTTCGAATGCGTCTCCCGCCACATACTAGCGGGGTTCTAGTTGAAGAGGGAAATGGTTAGATTGCCTGCCTATGTATTGAGAATATTGTAACACCCATGAAGGCAACCGCAAATCCTAACTCTAGGTAATGATCGCAGTGCAAGTCAAAGAATCCTACCGTTTTCAGACAAAGAACAGTAGGCAGTTATTCATGTATATATGAGTATCACGCCTAATCTCTCAATCGAGAAGCATAGGTACTCTTTCAAAAAGTCAAGACAAAGAGTTTCTCTACATCTCAAGCTCACTCATCCCTCCCACTTCAGACTTGCGAAGAGAACTCATAATCATCACCCTGATATAGTCACAATCATCATGTCGCTAGCACGTAAATTCCACAAGCGCGCTCGCGTTGCCGCGGACAATCCCGTGCCCTCTGTTGAGAAAGAGAAGGGATATCCCGAAGTCCACTACCCACCAATAAACCCCGGCGACTACAACAACAATGAATTCTATTATGAAAACCAACCCTCGCCCACACCGCCCCTGAAAGTCCCATCCTACGTCCCCGACCAGCCCGTCAACCACGTCCCGGACTTCTCCGACTCCGACGAGGAGGCCGAGTTCATCGGGAAAGTTGAGGCGTACTACCAGAAGATGGAGGCGGAGAAGGGAAAAACAGGGCCGGCGCGGCTGACTGCACCCAAGCGGAAAATCACTGAAGTCCTCTCTGACGACGATGTCTCCGACGACGACAAGGTAGACGTCAAGGGAGAGGAAGAAGAGCAAGAAGGCGGAGAGGAGGTCGAAGAAGACGAAGAAGAAGAAGAAGCAGTGCCGATCGCGCGGTCCGAGATGATAAACAACTTGGTAGACCTCCTGGAGATGACTGGGGTCACGCTAAACTTCGTCATCAAGTTACGAGGAGTTGATATTGACCCGACGGACCTAGAGAAGGTTAGGGAGGCGCTTGACGACTACCTCGAGGACGAAAACAAATCGTTCGAAACGCCTACCGAGGACGCACCTGAGAACGCGGCGGCTATGATCGAGCGGCTGTTCGATATGCCGCTCCGCGAGTTCCTGCCCCTAGCATACGATATTGCCCAGTTCAGGGATGACTTGGAAGCGCAGGGAATTTCTCTGAATCAAGGTTAATTTGTATTTTCACATTTAAATGTATAGTTGAATTTGGTGCGAGGAATTCTAGTAGCTTGTGTAGAAGATTATTCTATTAGGTTCGTAGGTTAGAGGAGGAAATAGTAGATGGAAGTGTTCATCTCAGATGTGGTATCATTTAATTTTGCAACATTGCTCGACAGCAATAGACTTTATACTCATTGGATATATCTATATTCGCTCTCTAGCCCTTGGCAGCGCCGGCCTTGATCAATAAGATATCGCCGTCTTCTACTACGTAGTCTTTGCCCTTGGTCATGACCTTACCCTTAGCCTTGACTTCGGCTTCGTCACCCAATTCCTTGAGTGTGTTGAAATTGTATACTACAGCCTGAATAAAGGTCTTTTCGAAATCCGTGTGGATGACACCGGCAGCCTGTGGTGCCTTGGTACCAAGCCGGATGGTCCATTGCCTTACCTCGTCGGTACCGGTCGTGAAGAAGCTACCAAGATTCATTGCCTTTCGCATCGTTGTGATGATCTTAGGCAATGCCGACTCAATACCGAGCTTCTTGCATTCTTCAGCAGCTTCTTCATCAGAGCCGAAGTGCGTGAGACGCTCCTCAAATGATACGGAGATGGGTAGAATAGGATCGCCCGCGGCGTGCTCCTTCATCCACTCAGCAATCTTGGCGAGATGCTTGTTCTTCTTGCGAGTATAGTCCTTCTCTGACAAATTGACTAGGTATACTACTGGTTTTGCGGAAAGGAGAAGAAGGGTGTTGATAACCTCGACCTATTGACATATGTTAGCTATGTTTTCCTGCAGGTGTAATCATAATATTTGGAGAGGTTCAGGTTATCAGAAAATTCTTTTATCACAGTATGCGCTCTGCGTTGTATTATTGAGGCATTCGAAGAGCTGGGATTAGATCAGGCGCTATGGCCCTTGTTCATCATGGTAAATGAGAGAAAAATGTGGAATAAAAATTCGTCTTACCTCCTTCGGAGTCCAGGTGCCTTTCCGAACATCTTTCCCATCCTTCAGCCATGCGAGGATTTTTTCTATAGTGGCCTCTTCCTCTTTAGCCTTCTTCAATTCCAAGCTTTGACCACCTACGCGGGTCTTCTTCTTGGAGTTCTCTATAGCTTTCTCGACGAACTCGATATCCTTTAGTCGCAGCTCCTCTGCGATGATATCTAAATCTCTGACGGGGTTAACGTCACCCTCGACGTGAATAATCTCGGCATCATCGAAGCATCGGACGACTTGGAAAATAGCGTCGACAGCTCGAATGTGTGACAGAAAAGCGTTACCCAGACCTGCACCGGTTGACGCGCCTCTCGTCAGACCAGCAATGTCGTAGATGGTCAAGTGAGCGGGTACTCGCGACTTAGGATTGTACTTCTTGCACAACCAGTCGTACCGCTCATCTGGAACCAAGACACGGGATTCTTCTGGGTCAATGGTGGCGTAAGGGAAGTTCTACTCGTACCCGGTTAGCTGGATTATGAGATGTACGAGAGCCCAAACTTACGGCAGGGTTACCAAGACTACACTTGGTGATGGCCTGAAACAGGGTCGACTTGCCAACGTTGGCAAGACCGACGATACCACTCTTCAAGTTGTTTCCCGGACGACCGAGGAGGATCTTCTCCTCTACAACTTGTTTCTTGGGAGGCATTTTTCGTCGCTTGGCGTAGGTACGAGTGGAGATATAGACTGTGGTGCAACTAGGCACGCGGTATGGGAGAAACGCAGAGCTAGCTGCGACAGGTCGAAAGGTGTGGAGTAGAGAAGTGAAGTGAAGGGTAAAGGAAAGAGAGGAAGACACGACGATGGATATAGGCTGAAGATCAGCCTCGATATCAGGTCAAACAAATATTAGATATCTGTTTAACTCCTAATGTCCATCGATTTAAGGTATTGTTGGCACTGGACGGCTGACCTCGTCAGGTTTTTTGTTGCGCGGTTTGGCACAGCTGTCCTGTCCTTTTCCTGTCCTCTTGGAGGGGCAGTTGGGAGAGAAGAAGAAAAAAAAAGCTTGCGCTTGTGGATTCCCAATCAAAATTGAATTTAGGATATTGTTTCGGAACCCGGAAGTCCTGTTATGCCGAGACTTGGTTTAACCCCACCTTCCCTTCCATCTAGGTTAGGTACATAAGGTACCTAACCTAGGGTAGTAACCTGGCAGCTGTGAACAGTAGATTGTCATTTGTATCGTCAGCTTGCCTCAAGTCTTGCCTTCCAGCGCTCTTCGCAGCGAGAATCGGGCAATCGGGACTGCGGGGGAGGCAATGCTTTTCAGCAGACCCTGACCGGATTCGTCATATGATTGGTCTACGTATCAGCTGGATGTGGCTTAACGCCCTCAGCCCATTAGTTCAATCCTCCTTACATGTACCTAAATGCCATGCATGTACCTAACATAGTATGTCCACTATGAAGTATGAAACTATATTATCTTTTGTAGTTGCCTCAAGGTAACGTAATCTGCCTTGCGTCAACTTTCCGACTTTATTCATGGCTTTTCTCTTGTTATTCACGATGATTCTCCGAACCTCCGTCATATAGTAACACAATCGACAATATAGAGATATTCTCGTCTCGTCTAGTATTTTCCTGTACAGCATACATCAAGTCGTCTTTGGATGTAAATGATCCTCCCCCGCCGCATTGCGATACCTGCACTCCATACTAGGCGTAGCCGTACTTCCGCTTGTCCTCTCACATCGTAACTCAAACTAAACGCAAAGATGTCCTCCAAGAAGTCAACGTCCAGCAGGACGTCAAGACAATCTCATCGATCAACACTGTCGCTATCGAGAACCGAAATTGTGATTAATGTCTATGATCTATTACCTGTAAGTACCTAAATTAAACTGTACAGTGTCGTCTAGCAGTGGTTACTAACAAAATGCCCACCATTAATAGCCTAACCGCCTCTCTTCCGTCCTTTGGACAGTTGGTGCCTCACTGCTACATTCAGGTGTCGTGATAAACGGGAAAGAGTATGCTTACGGTGGTCACGATCGGCCTGGGTTGACGGGTGTGTATTGGACACCACCCAAGACAGAACCACCTGGAGGTACTTTTAAGACCGAAATTCTACACGGTTTCTCCTTTGCGACTCAGGCCGAAATCGATACCATTATTCGCCATGCCTCCGACGAGTTTCAAGGTACATCCTATAATCTACTTACCCGAAACTGCAATCACTTTACTAGCTACCTCTGCAAGAAGCTCACTGGTAGGCCTGGCCCCGGATGGCTTAATCGCGCTGCAAGTATTGGCGTTGCTTTCCCGTGTATCGTCCCTCGAGACTGGATCGAACCGCCTGATTTCGAGACGGTAGATGGTGCGCTGCTAGACGAAGAGGGACTCAACGATCATGAGAGAACTAGGATGCTTAGGGACGATAGTTCTAGGAGACTAGCAACACAAGAGAGCGATGACGACGGAGAACACTCGAGCCGGGCCAGCGAGGAAGCGCGCCGTTATAGTAGGAGTAGCAAAGGAAAAGGCCGAGCTAAGGACACAAGCGGACGAACATTACCACCTGCCGAGAGAGCACCTTCGTCTAGTAGACCAAGCATGTCTTAAGTGGAAAGACGATTTGACAACACTGGATTACACTATCTGCATTATGAGGCGTTGGCAACAAGTATGATAGTAATTTGGCTGGGTGGCGTTACATGAGGTTTGATTGATACCAAAGGCATGCTCCGTCGTTATGTAAAGCGCATTTGGCGCTCTTTTGACTCTTCATATGCACAATGAACTTGCTGGATGATATTGTCCACTAATGCACATGGCAATGATGTGATATACACTGGTCATATAGTTAATTGTTCCACTCTTACTCTCTTGGTTATTTAGCCTAATCTCCTTGGCTTAGGGCTCCTCGTGCCACCAAACTTGAGCCTTGTAGAATCTGATACCTTCACGATCTTATCTCTCAGCATACGACCTTCGGTACCCAGAAGAACCTTAGTGGCGGCCTCCCGTCCAGCACCGAAGCCTCGTAGAATAACCTCCATGGCCGTGATGTTTTTGTGCCAATTTCCCTGGTGGAGTTTATCTATAACGTACGCCGTCAGCTGGTAGGCAGCGTCGTAGGTGCTACGTTTAGACTTCTTGAATCCAATATCGCCGGCCGACTTGCTGATAATTGCGCCGCGGTTCGGCTTCGTTACCGTGATATGGCAGTTGTGCTTATGTGCGTATATGTGGAAATGAAAGGGCTCGGTCGCGGGTCCCCAGTCTTCTTTTGCCTCATTCTCATCGGCTCCTAGAATCTGTTCGGTTACTGTAGGCTGGTTTCGCGCTCTCGCAACGGTGTTTTGCGCCAATATTCTTTGTAGAGCGGACATATCGCCTCCACCTCCTAGACGCGGAGGTCCTTTCGGTTGTGATGATTGCGCACTTCGTGGCAGCATGCTGAGGAGCGAAGGCGCGCGTCTGGGTCCATCATGTCGCAAGCATGTTTGGGAGAAAGGGCGGATATATTGGTGGGTAGTTTGGGAGTAGGATACGGGAGTGCGGGTGGCCGCCAATAGGCGATTTTGTATTCGGCTCATCGTAGAAGCATTAGGTTGAATGGTCTGTCGGTGCTATATCGGGAAGCCCTGAGATATTGCTCAGGAAGCAAAACCGGCGTCAATTGACCAATGCTGAGATATCGCCGTGTGCCGTGACTCGCGGCTGATAAAATCTAGAAATTTTGACGGCACGGGATAAGAGAATTGCATCTTGGACCGGGCGAATTGTAAAATTCTGGGACTAGTCCTGTTAGGTCGAAATATGATTGGTCATTTTAGTAAAGTGCTACTTCTTCGGGTCAAGCTGTACCTATGTAATCCGTAGGTACCTGTGTTCTAGGTACAATATGGAAGTACCTAAAAGTGCCTTGGTTTACCTAAGGTAATTTTTCTATTTTCTATTTGCCGGCTTCGCCCGCCTTCATACATCCGTTGCGAAGAATTTCCTTGCCGGTTTTAATATTCTTCCACTTACCCCCAGACCGGAGGTCTTTTTTGCGACGCTTTCTCACAGCGCGAAATGACTTCACTAAGACAAGTTACTAGGAGCGCACCCCCGCCGGCCTTCCTGAGGGCGCCTTCGTTCGCAGCTCACTCTTATGGCAGAGCTCCAGCATATAGACGGTTACTGTCGAGCGCCGAGACCTCTAAATTCGCAAGCAATAATGTAGCACCACTCACTTCTCCTCGACTACCTTTTTCGCCACTTTCTCAACTACGGTCACCCTTCATTCCCGAAACTATAGCAACCTTGCAGTCCCGTCCTTTCCACCAAACGTCGAGATGGTACCAGGAACAACCCCAGCAAGCCCCGCAATCCGCTAAGCCAGACCCTAAGTCTGCGGAACCAAAAGAAAAAGCCGAGCAGAAGGCCTCAGATACCGAATCCGAAGCGAAATCCAGCTCGGACGAGAAGGCTGATCAACAAGAGGAGCAGGGCAAAAAGGAGGAGGAAAAGGAGGAGAAAAAGGAAGATCTGCCGCCGCCACCTCCCCACGGTGACAAGACGCCATGGCAAGTCTTCATGGAAACAATGCAGACCGAGTTCAAGGCTTCGAAAGAATGGAACGAGTCGACCAAGCAACTAGCTGACTCGGCTCATTCCTTTACCGAGAGCGAATCTGTCCGCCGTGCGAGACAGGCTTACGAAAACACCACGGGTGCTGTTTCGTCAACAGCAGGAAAAGTACTGAAGACTTCGGCTACCGCGGTTGGAAAGGGTGCGGCATGGACATGGGAGACGCCGGTCATGAAAGGCGTTCGGAAAGGAGCGAATCTAACTGGAGATATATTGGACAAAGCGACGAAGCCGATAAGGGAGACTGAGGCATACAAAAATGTCAAGGACGTAATCGATGACGGAAGCAGTTCAAGATATGGTGGTTGGGTTGAAAAGGAAGAGCGGAGAAAAGCTAGGGAACTTCGAGAGAAGCAAGCTCGTTCTATCCACGGCAAGGCAGAAGATGCAGTCGAAGATCCAAAGTAAGTTCAACAAGAGTATTTGTCAATCGCAATTGATACTAACGATCTTCAGCGCCGGTACAAATATCACATTGCATAAAGATGCAGCTTGGAAGGAGGCGTGGCGAGAGTTCCGAGATCAAAACAAGCTTGTCCAGGGGATATTCAATATGAAGAGTGTCTACAACGAATCTGAGAACCCTTTAATAACGACGGCACGGAGCATCACTGACCGTGTGGCTGGATTCTTCGCGGAGAATGAAACAGCCATGGTCATTCGAAAGTTTCGCTCTATGGACCCTAATTTTCAGATTGAGCCATTCCTCCAGGAGCTGAGAGAGTATATCTTACCCGAAGTACTCGACGCTTATGTCAAGGGTGATACTGAAACGCTGAAGCTTTGGCTTTCGGCTGCTCAGTATTCAGTGTACGAAGCTTTGACCAAGCAGTACCTTCAAGCTGGCTTGAAGTCAGATGGTCGGATTCTTGATATAAGGCATGTAGACATCCTAAAAGCCCGCATGCTCGATCCTGGTGAGATTCCCGTCTTTATCATTACCTGCCGGACGCAGGAGGTTCACGTCTACCGAAACGCCAAGACGAATGAGCTCGCCGCGGGAATGGAAGACAAAGTTCAACTTGTCACTTATGCGATTGGCATTACACGGACACCTGAGGATGTCAACAACCCAGAAACAAGGGGATGGAGGTTGATCGAAATGCAAAAGAGCGGAAGGGACTATATATAAACCAGATATTTTGTCCTATCTACACGCAGATACCCCCCAACTCTGTGATATAATACTGTACACTATCTACTAGAGACGACGGAATAGAGGCCGTGGAAGGCGGTCTCACCACACCACTCCAAGTTGGCGGCCTTGGACTAAGGCAGGCAAGGCGTTTGGGGTCAGCATGATCAAATGTATGATAGACAAAAAGGTGCATATATGGACACGCATGGAAAACTGCAATATACTAACTCTAAGCAGTAACTATGCCTCAATACATTAAACAACAAGTCAAGCTTGACCTGAGTATCTCGGCCTTATTCCGTTCTGTTTGCCCGGCAAACCCCATCAGGTCATAATCTAGTAAAGCGCATTTTAGTCAGACTGTCGAAATCGAAGACAATATTTCAGCGAAGCCGTAGGGGATTCCTAGTTTTCGGGACTCTCCATCATCTTCTTCATTTCTTCCTCGTGTCGGATACGGTCTCGCAGCTGCATGAGGATTATTCCTTGAAGATTGAGGCCCCACCTCTGGCGTCGTTGCCATGATACCTTCCACCAATATCCGTTGCCCCAAACGTAGTCCAACGGTGATGCCTGAACAATCTGTCGGTCACCTGTCTCTAGTAGAGCTTCCTTCAACCGTTCCGAATGCTTTAATGCCTCGTCGGAAATATCAAACCATAGCTCACAGGTAGCCGGGAGGGTGTTACGGGGGGTATATGGTGACGTGAACTTGTGCCAGTTTGCCTCGTAAAGGATGCGCTCACGATGGGTTTCCCAGACGGCCTGGTCATAGTTCTTAAGCTTCTTCGTTAATTCTCTAGCCCTATGTGGAGATTTACACCTAAGGACCTCGGCGGCGATTTCAGGGTCGTCGAACAAGAGCGCTTTGTGGTGTAAGTAGTAGTGCTCAGCCGTTGGGTAAACTTTGGACGGGTCGTAACTGTCACGGAACGGCGATGGGTACCACATCGACATAAAACCGTACTTTTTCTCGAAGGGTTTCCAGTAGTAGACGATGTCTGGCTCTGGTTCTGGATCAGGCCCATATGAAGCCTTTCCTATTCGGCCGATTCGGCCGAATCTGGGTAATGCAATCTTGCTCTGGAAGGGCGGCATTGCTAAGGTGTATTGTGGATATGATGGTATGATGGTATTACAGTATGTCGGTATGATGGTATACTGGTATACTGGTGTGCTGGCTGACAAACTGTTAAAGGGGTAGATGAGACTAGTAAGAGATTTGGAATATCATGTGGTTCGGATACAATGTTTCAAAGACTTGGTTACCTGAAATATTTCCCAAGCAAATGCGAGTGACGTATATATACCCGGTCCTTCCTGTTGAATTAGTTGGCTTTGATACCAGTAAGAACCATAAACTCCATGCCAACCACGACCGACTATCTTGTGGTGTTAGAGTTTTCTCAAGATAGTCCCCGTGCGGCTTAAACGCAATGACTTGGGACGAGACGATGAATACGCCCCTTCTGGGGTAGGGGATCTTTACGAAGCTGGCAAGACCGCCTGTTCGCCACTTAAACCATCTGCCCATGACCTAGAATGATGAAAGAGAAGGCATTTCAGTTGAGTATATGAAACTATAGGTAGTCTATAAATGATAGATGTTTTAGGTGGTATATACCTACCTTCTTTCATGATATACCTAGCTAGAACAGGCCACCTCCTAGATAATCAACAATCACTACTATTACTACCTGACAAGTTCCGTGCACATGTAGCCTACATTATATAGTTCATGTTAGTGACAGGTATAGAAGCTACACATACCTATTTAACTTGATTAAACTGGCATTTTATCTCCTTCTTTGTTCAATGCCCGGGCACTTCTATCCATCTCTACATCCTAGCGAAAGGCTGGCAAGGCCAATAGCTTATTATGACATGATCAAAAAGTACATATCGGGGTATAGATATACGAATTAAAATGGGCTGTTCGAGTCCACGAGAATTGGGATGGTTTGTTTTAGCCATTAGAGCTTCAGGGGCATTTACATAGAGTAGGTAGATTAGGTACCTAAGTACCTGTATGTACCTAAGTGTAAGTCCCGGCGCTGTTGTACACTAAGAGAACCTTATATTTCATGGTCCGTGCGCAACGCCTCTTCTAGGTCTAGGTAGCATTTAAACATTTTAGCGTTCCTAGAATAGAACATAGCAACAATCATATCGTATCGTCAACAATGCCTTTACAAACTTCAGCGACCATCATCATCAAGCCATTCGGCTCAATAATCAAATTGAATTTTGGATGAGAGCATGACGATCGAAGCAGCAAGGCGTCTTGCTCAATGATCTGCCGACCTCGCACTACGAGAGATGCTCTCAGCCAGCCTGGCATTCGCGCCTTGCTTTTTCTCGTAACCCTCGTTTCGCTATATTCGATATACGGCTCATTCTACTTTTACCGCGATCCTCTCTCCATCTTCTTCTCCGAGGAACATGGGTTCGATCGTTTCTACTCGGCTACGCGCCAGGCCGAAGCTGATGAATTCCTCGACGCCGTTATGGCGGACCCCGACTTGGCGCAATCCAAACTAGGCAATTCTGGTCCCACACCCCAGATTTGCGCCGTCTTTATAACAGTGGGAAGGAATATGGATGGTCGGCAGTACATCGACAGTGCTGTAGGCTCATTCTTGGCTAACATGTCCCGTGCCGAGAGGCAGACCGTGCATTTGAAACTGTTCTTTGCCGACGTGCCGAACCCTACTACCCAGCATAAGAGCTATGCCCGCCTAACCGCTGCTGGTATCGCCGACGAAGTATTCACTTACAACTCCACCTTACCACCGAAGCAAAAGGATGACAAGATTCGCGAGTTTATGGAATATACCAAGGATCGTCAGGATAAGCATGCGCTAGAAAAGAAAACAGTATATGATTATGCATACGCTCTAGATCGTTGTGTTCTGACTACCGAGGCTCCTTACATTGCAATTTTCGAGGAAGATATCCTTCTTGCCGATGGATGGGCGGCGAGGACCCTAAGGAATCTGCGAATTATCGAGGAGATGATGAAGGACCCTAGGCGGCGCGATCCTAAGAAGGGCAAAATTGATCCAGGTGTACCAAACACATGGTTATACTTGCGTCTCTTTAACCAAGAACGAAGCTTTGGGTGGTCGGGCGGGCCCGGATTTAGAAGCAATAATCTTCACGTCATATCAGTCGCGGTAGCCATTCCGCTCCTCTTAGTTCTGCTCTTGGCACGGAGAAAGCTACCGCGTCACCTAGCTCGACATCTGGACGGGTGGACGTTACTAGTGGTTTGCGGCGTTGCAGTACCGCTCATATTGTGGTTATTCTATGCCTCTGGTAAAGCCGCCCTCATTGGTTCACCACCAGGAGTTCGTGAGGAATTCTTCGGGTGTTGTAACCAGGCATTGGTTTACAACCGTGAACACGCGGGAGAATTATCAGAATTCTTGATGACTGCTTCTAAGCGAGCCGTCCCTGGTAGGAGCGATATGCTTCCAAAGAAGTTCGCTTATGACCACGGCTTTGCGAGAGTCAGTGCTTATCCGATGTTAGCGCAGCATGCAGGTAGAGTGAGCGCGATCGACACGAGTAATGACGAGGCGAAGCGCGTATGGAGTATGGCTTTCGAGGACTTGAAGCCGTCTAAGTTGGCGAAGGAGCACGTTAAAGATGTACAGGCGCTGTTTGGAGACGAGGCAGCCGAGCAGATGAGAAGACAGTGGGTTCAAGCGCCAAGTGTAGCGTGAACAGTCGCCAGTACGATTCATGAAATGAAGTTACCTTAGCCGTTGTCTTTACCTAACGCCCCAGTCAGCTATTCCACGCATATGATAAACACATCAAAAGTTCGAGATCGCTAGTCAGTCCGACATGGGTGTCTTATGGACTTATTATAGTCGAGACCAGGCGCTAAGTTTCAAAGAGCTTAGCCTAGAGACTGCGCCGCTTTGATAGACCCCAAGAAGTGAGTCAGAAATACGGATGAAAGTGAGGCATGTCTATGAATGAATCCTCGTTAGAACCACCCCAAACTACGAAATTAAATAATAAAGTACATTATCAATAAGACATCGGCGCTCAACGCAATGACTGGAATGATAGTCCAGGAGGGTCTACCACCTGAACACGCTTCTGGTGGTGGTAGCGGCCTCTTTAGACTCCTCGACCTCCCCCTGGAACTTCGAAATGAGATCTACGCACACTTACTTGTCCAGACGGAACCAGTCGACTGCTCAAGGGTATGGTTCTCGACGGCAGCTCGACATCTACGTCGGCTTGCGAAGGAAAATGCGCCTGATTGCTGTAGCCAGAACTACGCATGTACGCACTACGATGCGCGGCTGCGCCCGCGAACGGGCCTCCTGCGGGCGTGCCGCCAGGTGAGTAACGAGGCGCTTGAGGTTTTGTATACCCAAAGCGTGTTCCGTGTCGACCTCGAGAGCCGCTCTAAGTTCCTACGGTTCTTCACCATCGGCGAGGCGAATCTACGCCGCGTGCGCCATCTACGCCTCAATGCCTTTACTGCGTATTATTCGTACCGTATAGCCGGGCCCGGCGAGAAGCAGTGGCAGTTCTTCCGCCCCGTAGCCCTCGATGCGGCGTTCTGGACGGCATTGCTCGAGGGCTTGCTTACTCTTGAGTTCATCATGAAAGTACCTACCTGGG
The DNA here is from genome assembly GCF_022478755.1 of Daldinia loculata. NCBI lineage: Eukaryota > Fungi > Ascomycota > Sordariomycetes > Xylariales > Hypoxylaceae > Daldinia > Daldinia loculata. Next base: position 182,180 of record NW_026054861.1, on the reverse strand, counting down.
GCCATCATAGCGGATGGCCGGTGTGGGTTGGGCAGCTTGAGACCGTGCTAAGTTTCGTGGGCGAGCGTATCGACGAGGGCACGGATGTTACTATTGACGATAACTACTCGATGTTTCTGTGCGAGGCTGTTGATCGGTGTTTCCGGAAGCCTTTCCGCAGGGTGAGGACTAAGGAGGGCGATGCTTATTATTATAGGACCCGGTTTGATCCGGATAATATCACTGGTCCTGTGGCTAGTGATGAGGGCTAGACGGGTGGACTTTTGGCTTTGATTTTTATAATACCCTATCCTAGCAATATTTGTTATGGATACATTCTTAAGTCCTTTCTATAGTTTACATGTCTTAATTAGCCAGGTGTCTAGGTACCTATACCCAGATACTTGGTAGTTTTCAAACCAAACGCGTCCAGGTCGTTGTTGGTGAAGCTTCATTACCACCTAAGATATGCACAGCCCAAGGTTACCAATTCTTTGTCTTTATGGTTGACATTCTATAACATCTAAAAAGTCGCTGGGTTGGTTGGTACTTGCTACATACGACAAGATTAGTTGAGGCTATAGAGAGCTTACCTAAGGGATATATCTGATACTTACACCTAATCGATAGTTACAACACTATATTTGATACCTATGGTTATGGTACTATACTTTTATCAAACTACCGGTCATACATAGTGGTTAAGAAGCTCCGAGCTAGCACGTCTCATCGCCTTCTAAACTTTTGGGACACCAAGATATCAATCTGAGTAGGTAGGTATCTAGAAACACTAGACTAAGACAACTTTCGGTGTGTGCGCATTGGTTCTACCTAAAACTAGTATCAGAGGTATACTTCTTGAATGATCATATCATCCGATCATATATTGGTTGGGGGCGCTGGCCCGGCTGGTTCGAACACGTGCGGAACGCCGTCGTGACATCCTGTACTACAACTAGGTTCTTAGAAACTCAACGGGTACAGCATCGAGACTGTCTCTAGCTAACGTACTTATTAAGTATCTTAATAACTTTACTACTTACCTACTTAGGTACCTAAGGTAGGTAGGTAATCCTAACTACGTTAGAAAAAGAAAACACCAGTAGTCGCGGTTGATTTTGTGTATTCCTGCTCTGCTGGATATTGCATTATTGGGTTATTGGTATTTAAAATAACAACCGAAGATCGCCAAGACCAAGTGCCACTTACTGTAGCTCTTCAGTTTTGGCGCTTCGCATAGCACAGCAGATCCGAATCAAGATTTTCCAGACCGGAGTAGCAAATCTGAAATCCTTCGGCTTTTCCGTGGCATTAAATACATTGAGTCGGCGTACAGGACTAGGACATTTGAGTTATAAGGAAGGACAATAGTTGAAGATGCATTTCAACTATGTGGTTTCTCGCCGAGCTTCCTTCTTGAGATGTGCTAACTTGTGACCCCTGAATAAGTATTCACATGCTTAGACCTACAGTATTATGAATGAAAATCAATCGCATTAGCTTCAAACGCCTCAGTTCACAAGCATCGAACATGTTTATCCTGATTTGACTTAAACATATTCTCACCGAATCCTGTATACAAGAGTTAAACTTATATAATTCAATATGAAGTCGGTATATCCGGCCGATGCACATGAGCCCATCCCAGGTCTTAGATTTGGATGTGGGGGCTGACCGGGGAGAACACGCGGTAATCTCCTTTAAGAAGGTGTTATTTACCAAGGATCTCCGAACGGCACACGGGCTGAGAATCCGCCCCTTTATTGGTCCATACAACGTAGGAAGCTAATTTGTTAACTGCCTCTAGTGTTTTCTGTAGTTCTCATAAAAGCCACATGTTAGGCTTGTAGACTTTAAGAAGATCGTTGCGGATCTCAGAATTTGCTTCTCAAGCATCCTTGGTCGCCTCGCTCTCGAAGCTCACTGCAACATGGAGCTCACCCTGCTTGCGATCGCGGTCGCTGGACTATCCGTTAAGTTCCTGTTTACTCCATTCGCAATTATAGCTAACGAAGACTTAGTCTATCCCACTCGCTCGGTGTGAGAAGCAGGTCACAGATGGAATATCCAGCTGTGGAAACGCATGGATGCCTAGAGATAATGTCACTATTGCGCAAGGAACGGACACGCGTAGGGGATATAGTACGGCGGTGCAAACCTTTTGTAGCGCAGCGAATGGGCAGACGGTGAAGCCTAGCGGATATCTCTCCCTCGCGACGGAAGTCTTCCTTAACGACGGGAAGGACCCCGCTACTTACGGTGTTCTAGGATTTGTATACTGTAAGTTTGTGATGTATCAGTCTTCGCCGGAGTCTAATATTCATTCGTATAGTCGAGGTCCACAATAAAGAAAGCTCGGATCATACTATTTCAAGTCAGTACTGCAGTCGGGATGTATGAGATGGATTCGACTACTAACACTAGCTAGTCGAGAATTGTGAGAAATACCTCTTGGCACTTAGCGCCGACGGTGGTCAATGTTCTGGAGAGCAAAACCACGACACCAAGGGTGGCACCTGGCAAGTTGGGAATAATGGCGTCTCGTACCATGCTTTAGGCAATGAGATACCGCCTCAACAAGATGCCGTTAACAAATTGTTTTCCGGCTCTGCTTTAGGGGCACAAAGTGTGAATAAAGGATCCGGTCCACCCCTGAACCCCTGGCCGCTGGAGTCTGTGAATAGCGTCAAGCCAACGAACTGCCATAGCCATAACGACTATACCCGAAACATCCCAGTATATTCCGCTTTAAGTGCAGGGTGTATTGGGATTGAAGCTGATGTCTGGTATTCTAACGGAGACGTTACTATCGGCCATATCCTTCCAACTCCCGGAAGGACTTTAACGGTGCAGTACACCCAGCCGCTGCGAGCAATACTAGACCATAACAACGGCGGTTCTCCTGGAAATGTTGGCCTGTACAAGGCCAGCCCTGGACAGAGCGTTACGCTGCTTGTAGATTTCAAGACCTCTGATACCCAGACTCTGGATGCTGTCGTCAAGGCACTCCAACCCCTCCGGGATGGCGGATACCTCAGTCACCTCGATGGTGACAAGTTCGTTGAGAGACAGATCACAGTTGTCGCTAGCGGGAGTGCTCCGTTTGACCGCATCAGCTCAGGCGACGGTGTCCCCAACCGAGACGTATTTTACGATGCTCACGTGGACCAATGGGACAGCAGCTTCACCAGCCAGAATTCCTACTACGCCTCGGCCGATTTTGAAGACGCCGTCGGAAGCCCAGGCAGCGTGAACGATTTCAGTCAGGACCAAAAGAGTACAGTCCAATCGCAAGTTGAGAAAGCTCATTCGGCGGGTCTTAAAGTGCGATACTGTAAGTTTGACTCTTCTATACTTTCGGTTCAGACATGGACTGACATACCTTATAGACAATCTGCCGGGAGATTATCTTTGGGAGCCCCTGGCAGCGCTTGGTGTAGATCGGTTAAACGCCGATGATATGTATGACACGGCTAGGCTTCCACGGGTATAGTATGGTTTAGGATTTTATGAATCTCTGTATATAGGTACCTATACGATATGATTTTGGATAAGAGAAATCTTAGGGGGTAACTATATAGGTCAATACATGGGGATCTCCAGGTTAGTCCCGACGAAATGGAACCCGATTCGAATCCTAGTAACACTAGACTTTTTCCGGTTTATTCAATTCTATTTATCATTCTACTTACCTCCTTTAGAGGATGGATTTCCAGACTGATGGATTTCTGATATGTAACTGCCGATGAATTCCTTATCTGGAAAATTGTAAATATTTTAACCTAATACCAGGATACGAGTGGCCTCGATAAAGGGTCATCAATTGGTTCAATAAGAGCCGCTATAGGTCGAGATGCACGCGCCTCATAACAAACACCATGAGCCAACCGGATTCGGGGTTCCATCCAAGCACCCCACGACACAAAGAGGCCTGCAGCTAGCCTATCAAGAGGCGCTTCTTTAGAACGAACGAACGAATAGATAGCTCCAGGATCCCTGAATGATGGGTTCTGTCGCCGAGCACTACTTCCATGAGGAGATGGACTGTCCGTAATCCTAGGCTTGTGACCATATCGGGCTCTTGTGATAGGCAACTCAAGCTTTAGCTTCTCTAACCCCAACGCGAAAGCTCAAAAAGTCACTATCGTGAGCGCACTCAATGTCTTCTCATCGGCTCATATCGGTGCCTTCAAGGCGTCGCGTACGGCCCGAAACCCCACCACCGGCATATTCAGAATACGACATGCACGAAATGTCCCAGCTAGCTCCCTACAATCAAGATACCCGGAGCACACTAGAGCTAGAGTACCACGCACCGGGTATACCACCGCAATCTGCCGCAATCGGTCCCCGTTGTCAATCCACCTTTTGTTATAGGACCGTAACGGGGACGAGCCACTACTGTCGAAAGCACAAATGTAATGTAGCCGGCTGTGTTGGCCGTAGAGAAAAGGGGCATGGCAAGCGCTATTGTACAGTACACGAGTGTTTCTGGAGAGGATGCCACAGCTCTAAAGCCGGACGTTCGAATTATTGCGACCAGCATACTTGTCAACTAGAAGGTTGTCACGAACCAAGTCCAGAGGAATACTATCGTTACTGCAATGTCCATACTTGTCGCGTCCAGCGCTGTGCTGGTCGGCGCGAATCTCCCTCGAGGTATTGTTCCAAGCACAGATGCCACGCCAACCATTGCTCTCGCGCATTTTCAAAATCAAGCGAATTTTGTATGGACCATAGATGCGAAGTAGATCGATGCGGCGCGGCGCGGAGCGACGGTAGCAATCTTTGCAGTCGTCACGAGTGTTCGGTCGAAGATTGCAACGGGAGGAGGTTCGAGAAGAGTCAATTCTGCGGTGCGCATAAGTGCGTTACTAAGGGATGCGCGGATGTTCATATTGAAGGGTTTCGCCACTGCGCGCAGCACAAGTGCCGTTCGTGCGAGAGGCCTTGCATCCCTGAAAGTGGCTTTTGCCGTCGACACAAATGCCGAGAGCCGAGATGCCTGCAAGCCCGAGCGAGCGGTACGACCTGGTGTCTACGTCACGTCTGCCAATGGGTCGGGTGTGCTGAGCCTGCGTTCCAGCGTAACGGGTACTGTAGTGAACATACCTGCTCTACAGGAGATTGCACCGAGAGCGTGGTCCAGGGGGGGAACGCCATTGGCTTCTGCTGTCGCCTTCATACTTGTGCAGAGCAGGACTGTCTTCAGGAGATTTCGAGAACCGCGTACTGTGCCGAACACGAATGCCCACGACGCGCATGTCTCAACTCTCGATTCTGGGGCGGTAAACAGGACGAGGAAGAGCACGAATGTTGCAGGAATCATACATGTGCTCAAGAGACCTGCTACGCCCCTACGATGCGTAACAGGGCGTTTTGTGAACAGCATGTATGCTCCTATACTGGGGGCTGCATGTCGTCCAAAGTTCCGAACCTCGAATGTTGTGGGGTGCATAGATGCAACCAGGGTTCGTGTCAGAACCCCTGTATCCCAAGCAGTTTATTCTGCAGCGATCATGTCTGTGCTTGGGAGACGGGATGTTTACGCGGTTCTGGTGGTCCAGACCAGATTTATTGCGAGTCTCACACATGTACGGAACAAAGTTGCCACGAGAGATGTAAAGGATCGCATGGTCTTTGCTCTGTACATGCGTGTCGATGGAGTTCATCGTGCGTGAACGCACCCTCGAACTCTGGTCAATATTGCCATCATCATTCGTGTATTAAAAACGGATGTACTAGGGCAAGTTTGGTTGAGGGGAGTCTGTGCCGTCATCATGCTTGTTCGTGGGATTCGTCCATCTGCCTCAAGCCTCGTTGGAAGAGAAGCAGTTACTGCGGAGACCATACCTGCGGAGAGATGGGCTGTGGCTTTTCTCGGGTTCCGGGCGGGTCATACTGCTCTGACCATTCCTGTCAGGCGTCGAAGTCTTGCACCGGACAGGCAGAAATGGGAAGCGACTATTGCATCGAGCACAAGTGCAGTAGACCGAACTGTAGATTGAAGAGCACAGGAAGTACACGGTTTTGCAAGAACCATAAATCCTTATACCGCCCAATAGGGACTCATCAACTGACAAGCCTACAAAGGTAAGGAACATATCGTATCTGAGGCGTCATGTTAGCTTACGCATGCAGTTTTCGGTCGCGCGCGGGATACGGTGTAATTGACCCCTTACTCGCAGCATCTCTTACACATGTGGACTCTCCGCGGAAGTTGCCGAAAAGTCCCCCTCGGCAACGCCAATGGGCGTGAGATAGTAACCGATTTTCGTAGTGACTAACGTTCTTAAGTTTTGAAATGACTAGATTGTACTCATATGAATCCATCGTTGGATTGGGTTGATACTGGTACCTGCTACGAGATATTGATTGTACGATTTGTTTTATGAGGTATATGGCAAGCCTATAGAATCAACATAGGGAGAATGTATATCCTTAGGTTAGATTATTACGAACTATTTAAAGCTGACAACTCTTATTCAAACCGAGTTAGAAGGCTTTTGCATATTGCAAGGTTGCTTCTAGGGAATTTGTATGTGAGTTAAGTACACTAGACTTCCTACAATTGATATGAGAACATGTCCTATGCTTCTTGAAAACATACACCGGAACTTTCAAGAATGAACCACAACCAAAGTCACCTTTGTCCATGGCCTATCTACGTCATAGGCTTAATACACTGTCAGCGTGAACAACCCTTCTGGGGACTCAATTGACTTACCGGTATTTCCTGCAGGCGTCCATCGAAAGTCATACATGCCGTTAAACGGGCGAACCCCGATATTTCCTCCTATTTCTATATCTCCTCGAGACTTGAAGGACAGTTCGGTCTGCAACGCATCTGTGTCAGGATTGCACCCGTATACGACATCATAAACAGCACGTGGATCTCCACGTTCAGTCATGAACATCTTGGTCGTATTATCTTTCACCTCATACTACATATTTATGATTTGTTAGCGGCTATCTAGGTAGGTAGGTAGGTAACTATGAAACATTGAATATCTGGTAGATTTACCTCCCCGTTGATGACTGCGCGGCGAGGAGGATCCCAAGGTAAAGTGATCACGCCGTCGACGAGTGTAAGCTGGCTCGTGGAATTTCCGGCGGGACTAACGAAAAGATGTTGGTCACCGCCACCCCAGTCCCAGATATTCAAGAAATGGTTATGGATGTCTGGAAACGACGCATTCTGTATCTGAAGTGCGAAGGCCTCGGTAATACTGTTCGAGAGTGGGCTTGTAGGAACATCACATGCCAGGATAGTGGCAGCAAAGATGAGAATAAAAGAGGTAGGCAGCATCATCTTAGGGATTTACTTGGAAGCAGACGTTAAAGCTACTATATTTCAATATCACTTTTATCCCGTCTTACTTGTGCTATAATATATAGGTGAGTTTCAAAAGTCTTAAGAAGCCAGCTGAAAAAGAACAAAATGTCTTTCGTATTTGCCAAGACTTTATACGAGGGCATGCATCGGGTTGTACAGAGAGGTTGTATTATTGCTATGTCATTATGCTGCAGGATTGGATCTAGACGCTCGATAAATCTTACTTGCAGAAAGTAAAGTAATACATGTCGTTACTTTTAACTACTTACCTTATGTACTTAATTTCCGTCAACCAGTCACCTGGGTATAAACTTCCAATAAATGGTCGCTTCATTAATCTTTCCAACAATCCAAATTCCCCGGCCATCCCGCTGCAAGGGTCAAATTTGCGCCGTATTACGCTTAATATATGATGTTACATTAAAAATGATATGTCTTTAATGACAATGCTTTTCGCTGTATAATGTAAAGGTATCTAAGTAACTTAACTACATGTAATACATGTAACTATGTACTTAGCTTCTTAACTATTCTCTTCACTACCTTAGGTACCTAGTTAGATATTAAAAGCGGCTTACATGTAATGAACTCTTGATAAGTGGCTAGCTTTCTAAGAGTCAATTCTTTTATACGTGTATGTAAGTGCTTTCATATTCTCTTAATATCATTTGCAATTGATATAGTGCTGTTTACCGAGTTTCGCACCTTTCGGGCGCTGCGCTTTCATTACATCAGGAAACGTGCAAGACTAAGGAATATCTCCGAGCCAATAAAAAAAGTTACGAGGCGTAAAAGTTACTAAAAAGCGAAGGAATTATGAAACTTTATAAAAGTTTGAAAATACTTAAAAATGGGTGGGAAACGCGTCAGTGCGGAAGTATTTCGGATCAATCTTTAATTAATGCGCAGCGCCTAAAAGGCGAGAGATTCGATAGACAGTGCCAATAATAATACGACAACTTGTGAAATCTTTGTATTACCTAATAAGCTATTGGTTTATACATATAAGGGGTCATCTTTACCGTACATCCTATCCAACCCAAAACCTCAATTGACACACCGTTATTCACACTTGTATTTACGTCACCGATACGTGACGGATCGTACGTGATACGAGGTACCTGTTATTACTATCAATTACCTAGCTTTGGCTTCATGATGGCTTCTGCAACAAAGCTCCGGAAAAAATAGCCCCGAGATTTCTACTCCCGATCTTTAACCCAATAGGCGTAATGTTGGATCTTTTATCCATTGCAATTTTGCCACTTTTTAGAATTACTTTCAAGTGTTACTTACAGTAGCCCAGATAGTTATCAGGTTCCTTTTTACCTTATAAGGTAATCATATACCGAAGTAGGTACCGAACATACGTAAATACCTTATGGTTATTAAAGAACGTAGTCTGGAACTTAGTGTCGGCATACAATAGGGCTACCCTGCAGAGTACCTAGTCACTATGTAGATACCAGGTCTATAAAAAGACTACGCCTCTCTCCTGTTCTTGGAAGGACATGGGTCAAGACAGTCACCGGTATGCCACTAGGTATTAGTGGGCCCTTACTTTTTACTTCCGTGTTGCACGATCCACGACACTTGATAAGTAAATGCATCTATCTCTTAATTTCCCACAGATGCGGTCAGCTAATCAAACGCTCGTAATAGGCGCTTCGGCCCTACGAGAAACGCCACGGCGCTAGCGGCTACTGATGCCGTATTTACCAGTACATATGTAATCCGTACATAGGTCGTGAATCTCAAAGCCATCGTGTAAGCGAACAAAGTCCCGAATTACTTGATTAAGTAATCAAAACAGGAATTTTGCTTTTTTTTTTTTCATGGCCAATGCCTCGTTTAGGAAATGCCCAACTTCGGTTAGGAAGCCCCAGGTTCTGAAACGAGCTTGAAAGGGCAAATGGGACTCCGAGGCAAGCTTGGCAAAAGCTGCCCCACGGCGGGCGGTCAGAAGTTAGATTCTAGAACGAGGTATGATGTCTTGGTAAAGAATGTCTCGTAAACGAAAGAAGACGGTTCAAATCTTAAAGAACTGTATCAGAAACATCCCGTCTCTCTATAACTTAAGAAAAGGCTCGGTTTTAATAGTGAACCATCTATAATCACTCGAAACGATCTATATACAGATTATATTCTGAAACTATCGAGTTGATTTCGCGGAATTTGTATAAATTACTAGGGAATGATACGAACTAGCGGGAAACAGTACCGGGAGACCCGAAATTCCAGGATAATCTAGCTCATTTACCAAGGCTGATGCGAAGACGGCCATCTTCCCCTTGATCGGGTAAAATGTGATCTTGGAAGTCCACTTCGTATTACGTAGTCTCTACGAATATCTAGCTCACCTTAGCTGACTACCCCCTAGCATTCACCATGTTATGCGGAAGATAACATAAGCTCACCGATAGTCGAGAGTATTCAGAATGTGATCACTCGGCGAGTTAACGAGTTAATTATTACGCGCAGAACTACAAATTTATCTTATACCTAGGTACTCTACCGTTGATACAGTTAATAACTCTTCGTTCTACCTACCTAGGTACCTATCTTAGTGTTTTGAGAATGAGCCTTCTAACAGAGAGTATACTCCTATATCATACCATTAAGCACTGTATAAGTATATACTCCATCTCGCGCTAAGTACGCACAAAGGTCCCGGGGCTGTTTTAGAGTTTGATCAGACCACCTAGAGGTCAAACTTTCCATAGGAACTCGTAGTTTCCACCAGGTATAAACATGTCCAATGAGAGTTAACTAGATACGCGATAGTTCGGAGGCTTAGTTTCTCTTAGGGGACAAGGATAGGGCTACCTAGATGTCTCACTATGAATATTTCTCTCTCCCCATACTCACGCGGGTATGCCTATATATAAGGTAGTTGGAGGTATCGACTTTCTCTAATTAATGTCATTTTATCTACCCTTATTACTATATATCTTTACATCTTGATCTAAAATTGAGGATATACTATATTATCTAACGAGTTCTCCTTTACTACCTAAATACCTACAATACGCTGCCATGCCTCAGCAACAAGTGTTTCATCTTCATCCACATGGCTGGGAGGATGACCCAGAGGAAGAGAGATATAAGGTTTCGACACTTGACTACCTATCCGGTCTTCGTTATAACAATTATGCTCTATTCTTCAGACTGGAGGACGGAGCCAAAAGACGAGTGGCTAGTATTCTAAAGCAAGGCCTCGAACGCACTATTAGTCAAGCACGACATGTGTGTGGAACGATCGAAAGGGACTCAGAAGGAGGACATTCTTTTGTGAAGAAGCGAGACAGTACAGTACAGTTTGTTGTTCAGTGGCTCGACTCGCCTTATGACAACTACCCATCGTTCGATGATCTCTATGAGTCACATTTTAGCACAATCACACTAGGACCACTGGATCTCTGGAGCGTCTATCCCATGACGGCTGGAGATAAGCCTGAAGCACATCCAGATAATAGTCCCGCTGTCTCGGCTTTTAAAGCAAACTTCGTTCGAGGCGGGCTTGTTTTTAATATGCATCACCATCATTACGCCAATGATGTTCTTGGTTGGACTGCGTTCACTCATCAACTAGCCGAGAACTGCTACGCTCTTTTTAATGGGACTTCATTCCCTACATGGGATCCTCTATACCTGGACCGCTCGCGTGTAACCAAGAACGAAGTCCCTGAAGAAGTTAGGGTCGAGGGGCCTATCCAGCAAGAACGTCACCCTGCCCATACTACGGGCGTAGTGCTCCTCTTCCATTTGTCCAAGAGCAAAGCTATTGAACTGAAGAAATTGGCAACGCCAACCAATGGCTCTCGGATATCAACCTACGACGCATTTTCTGCCTTTATATGGCGCACACTTTCTCGACTTCGGGCCCCCGTGTTCATGCCTGATCCCTCATCCAACTTATTCTGGGCCGAGGCCGTTGATATGCGCCGACGCTTCCACAGCCCCGAATGCCCAGAGCGTACGCAGGGCAATATTATGTTTGCGGTCCGGTCCACAGCAGCTCCAGTCCAGCAACCAACAGTGGCTGAAGTTATCTCAGAGTGGCCACTATCCAAATTGGCGTCGTATATTCGCAAACTCACAAACTGCGTCACGCAAGAAAATCTTGACAAGACATTAGACGTTGTGGCGCTGATACGGGACAAGACGGCGCTGAATGCTCGTGTCGACTCCCATCCGCCCATGTCGATTCTGCAAACTGACCATCGTCGCGCAAATGTTGCTGCAGCCGACTTTGGTTTTGGGAAGCCAGTTACGTATCGGCACCTATGGGATGATATATCCGTAGGAGTGATCCTTATTTACCCACCACGCTCGACAGCCCCTGATTCAGATGAAGGCTGCGAGTTTGCTATTATGTACGAGAAGAACTTGGCTAAAACGTTGATCGAAGACCCTGGGTGGAATAAATATTTCGAGTATAGGGGGATCACTGCTGAGCACCGTTGTGGCTAACCTGTTTTACAGTATGTAATTATTAAGAGATAGTCGAAAATGTCGTATTCTAGCGCCGAATATATTGGGTATTAAAAAGCTTGGAAGGCGTCTGCTCTCCAATATAGTAATCCAATGTGCTACCTAAGTATTGTGTTATTAGCAATGTTGTTTCCGGAGCGTGGTACTTACTATGCCCGGACTTCTGTCATTTTATGCGTCCAAAACGCATGCACTCAGCCCCTATTTCCCCGCCAGTGTATACGACCGATTGATCCCTGAGCTGGTTCCTAAATGGCCAAGCTTATATGATGAGATATTTTTTTTCCGATTCCGCGACCCATTTCATTGTGACTCATCGCCGGGTCTGTGATGTAGGACGGAAGTATTTTCATAAAATTTGGAGTTTGGAGTTTGGAGTTTGTATTTCAAATTTTACACTTCAAGGACTTTAAGTCTGGAGTGAAAATGAGCCAAACCAACGTACCCGAAGACGTCAAAGAACGCATCAAAGCGTCCTACGACACTATCGCACCGAAATATAACGAATGGACGGTGAAACACATTCCTCTGCGGCAGGAGTATGCAGCAAAAGTCTTTGGGTTTCTATCTGCTTCAGGTTCTTCGCAACAACCCCGCTTCCTCGAGCTCGGCTGCGGCGCTGGACTGCCCATCACACAAAAGCTTCTATCGTGCCCAGAAGCTCATGTTACTGCTAATGACATATCGACCACCCAGATCGAACTTGCAAGGAATAATCTACTCGGGGCTGCAGAAGAAAATGCTGGAAACTCGGGACGTTTGACTCTCATCGAGGGAGATATGACAAAGCTCTCATTTGCCGACCAATCCTTCGATGCTATATTAGCCTTCTACAGCTTGATACACCTCCCTCGTACAGAACAGACCGAGATGATTGGAAAGATTGCACGGTGGTTGAAGCCAGGCGGCTACCTAGTTGCCAACTTTGCTGATAGTGACATGGAGGCAGTTGTAAGGGAGAAATGGCTTGATAAGAATGACTGGATGTTTTGGAGTAGCTGGGGTAAAGACGAGACGTTGAAAATAATAGAGGAAGCCGGATTGAAAGTCGTAGTCAGCGACGTAAGGAAGGATGAGGTTAATTCTTCGTTTCTTTGGGTCGTTGGGAAGCGATAATGTGATTTAAGGATGATATTGCTCCTATCTATTGGCGGCTTTTTAGTCTGTGATTTGGTAGGAAGTTTTGCGCTGCATTTTATCATCCGATGTACCTAACGAACGAACTATGATCTGTTTTATTCTTAGGTAGTTTCCCCAGCTCCAAACTTTGAAGGAGCCGTGGTTAAGCCCTATATAATTAGTAATGATTGTATTGGCCTTGTAGTGATGATATGATAGCATTTAGGCTAACCTCCTATAAATTATTTATCAAACTTTCAAATTCGAATCGTCTCCAGTTATATTCCGGTAATCTTTTTGTTGATGGCATGACGGCTCATGTAAGATAACTTTAGCTGAGGAGAAGAAAAGGGGCGTTGTTAATTGTCGTATATTTAACGTCGTAGAATTTGAGTATTAGGGCGTGCGGCTTATGGGACTCGGGTACTTCTCATGTTTATCTATATTTGTGTTTCATTTAATGATACAATAATAGCGGGATCGTAATCAAATATTGGCACGAAAGAAACCAAATAGGTATTTAATAGACCCATGACTTTACCGAACCCGTGATTTTGATTGCGGACCAAATAATGAGAAGTATCTCAGCTCCTCCGGTGAGAATTTATCGTATGGCTTCAGAGAGCATATGTTTTTCACGAAGCTGAAGCCGGGGCCATCAGAAAAATGACCAAATTCTATCATGGGAGAAAAGGTATTAGGAAGAGGATTCCAGCCTATTCCTAAACATAATTAGTCATAATCATCCGCTTTTTAGAGAACATACCTACATTTATTTGGTTGTGAGCTGAGCCCGCCCGGTCCTCCAAGCTCTCCAGAATTCTGCTTGCTATTGCTCGGAATGCCGAAATTGTACATCACCGGCCCTTTAGATACCGGCTCGGTGGAATTTTTAAATAGTGAGCTTTGGTTAGTAGGTAACGGTGCTAGATTTGCAAATGGCTTGGTAAATGGACTGCCAAGTGAAGCAGCAGAAGAATTTTGGGAGGAGCCTGAAACCCCAGCATTGTTTGGCCCAGCCGAGAATAGTGAAGAGGAATTCGGAGGGTTCTTATCACTGGAACTGGTGCTACTAAATAGTCCACTCTGCTTTTGTGTGATAATTGGGATTCCTTGAGGCGCGGGTGCATCCTTTGAAGTATTTGCGGCTCTTGGAGCCTCCGGGCTGGCTAAGATCGAAGGCATAACTGACGTCCCAAGTATTAGTGTTTAAATCTAATATTGTAATGGTTCGAATAATTACCAGTTGATTTCCGCTCCTTAAATTTGTTACAGATCTGCAATCCCTTCTTAAGAGCGTCATATTCCGCCTGCAACTCCTTGCGCTCCGTTTGAACTTCTGGTGACTCTGATGCAAGTCGCTCAAGTTCATTGTCCTCCATCCCATTGACTCTAGTTGTGGTGAATATTGAAGGAAGATCTCTCATGAGGCAGTTCTCGACAGCTAAAACAACTACGTTATCGGTGAAGGTCCGAAGCGACATCTATATGTATCTAATGTTAGGTAGCACCGATAGTATTGAATTGAAAGTATAGCTTTACCTCGTAATATGTTTCAGATTTGTCAATCAAGTTGTCCACCCCAAATTCGCTCACAGGTTTGGACCGTTTTGCTTTCTCGAGTTCCTTACGCGCCTCTTCTGTGAAGAACTCGGGTCGACTTGCCATCAAGTCTTGGAGGATATCAACTCCGACATTTTTCTGGCGTCTCTGCGCAAGAAGGACCCTAAACTCGGCATCAAGAGGTTGCGGATGGCCGCTTTTGTAGTGACGGAGAAGTTCCTGAAGTTTAGATTCAAGTACATCAGACTTTTCTTCAAAGAATGGATCTATTATTTCAGTGAGAATCGCTGAGCAAGTCCTTTTGTCTGGATTTATAATATGTCCCACGAGCTTCTCAACGAATTCTTTAGCCATGTCTAGCACGAGCCGTATGTGACAACGTGCAATTTCCTCCCAAGGTTGAGACTGGTCCTGGAAAAGCTTCACGGCTAAGCGGTCGTTTGAGGTACCAGGGAACTCATTGCCCTGGTTGGCCGACGAAAGTGACTCTAGGTCATATGAAATCCTTTCAAATGTGATCTTTTCTGGATCCTTGAATTTGTATTGATTAGCTAATGGCTGAAGGAACGTCGGTAAGATCAATTTCTTCGGAAATTCCTCAGATTGCCCAAAAATGTGTGAAATATCACCAGTGACATGGTGTTGGGAGACTGGTTCAGTGGCATTGGAGCTCCTAGGGAGAATGATGCGTCTTGAACCTTTGGTTTCTAATATGTAAGCGAATGTCCGGTTTAAATCGCGTACAAGTGCTCGGAATTTTCTGACCCTGCTGTCATTAATTGTAGATAGATCGAATGCGGGATAGAGACCCCCGAAAAACTCATCGGTGTAATTCCCTTCCACGGCATGTAGACACAGAATCTGGAACTTGGAGGCGATTTTATCTAGGTGCGTCCGTAGTTCCTTTGGTGTTGACCTCGACTCTCCTAAACGTTCGAGTTGAGCCTTGCGAGCATTGATATTTTTCTCAATACTCTCAATGAGACCTTGAAGGTTGTTCTTGATATGCTGCAGGAGAATACCGCTCAGCTTCTTGCGAAGAGCTGCCACGCCTCGATTCTTTGAGGGCACACTCGACCACAGGCCTGATTCAAAAAAATTCATTTCTTTCTCGTCTCTCTGCTCATCCGTATCCGAAGCTTCCATTTCACCTCTATTACGAAGAACGTGCCACCCCAAGTATAGCTCATGCGACCTATCAAGATTTTTGGCCAATCGAATAAAATTATTCTCATCCTGAGTGTCAGATGTAAGAACATCTGGCTTTGTAATAATTCCGATAGTCCGTTCCTTGAACTTGTCGTGTAGCTTGACTTTGGATAGGACCTTCTGCAATATGATCTGATTGCGCGCCGAGATAACAGCTAGAATAATGCTGTTCTTGCGAGCCATGTACCTCTCCACCAGGCGGTCCACAATCTTGCGGCCAGCAGCCGACTGGTTCTCATCCTCTGAGTGGTAGAAGCCAGGAAGATCAACCAGTGTCAAGTGTGGGACATCGGGGCTCCTTATCTCGATTCTAAGAACATCTTCGGAGAAGCCAGCATCATTCTCGAGAATTTTCTTCTTGGCTTCTTCCACAATACGAGGCAGATCATCTTTATTAAAAGATCTCTCATCAAATGGAGGCGTAGGTTTATCGAGAACTGAATGTGGTAGAACGCGTACATCGACCTTAGTTTGACTATCGGTACGAAGAACAAGTTCCGTTGCGAATCTTGTACACAATCCATCTTTGACAGGGAAGCGTACTCTAGAGATGGCTTCAAGAACGGAGCTTTTCCCTGACGATTGATCTCCAACGACAATTATCTGGGGAAGATCAACGAAACGATCGATGCCATGTTTGCGAAGGTCGTCGATGGCGTCGAGGAGAGCCTTCTGCTCCCCGTGGAGCTGTTCGAGGGCCACCGAGTCTAAAGAGATAACTTCCATTGTAAAAACTGGGATAATTGATAATTGATGGGTACAAATGTGAATGAATAAGTGGGCGATTAACTCGGCTTTCCTTTATGTATAGGTAGGTAGTTGTACGGAAGTCCCTATCAAAAAAATTGTTCATAGGTTGGGACAGACTTCTAGCTTTATATTCATCGACAAAAAGTGACGCGTGATATCTGCAAGGTTCTTCTCCTGACAAACAGATCCTTCGTTTTAGATTATGCGTTTAATTTAGGTAGATTGCAGTTTCATCAAGCAAACCAACGTCGTTCGAGGTTGGTCCGGGTTGATTCCTGGTTGGTTGGACCCTTGTTCGGGTACCCGAACCCTCCCTTCGGGCCGCATCTTGGCTTGGGGAAACGCCGCTCGGCTTATAAATGTCGGGCGCTTCAGGGGCTCTTATTATTGGTCTTCTGATTCATATTAAGCGAATGGAACATATATCACAGCGCCAATCCATCCAATCGGATTGCATATCTACAAAAGTGAAGTGCGGTAATACCAATGATCACCTCTCTATCAATAGAATGTAGCAGTGCGAAAGGTGGATATCAGTCTTGCCGCTGCACAAAAAATCATAAGCTCATTTGCGACGAAACTATCGAGATACTTGTGCTGTCTGCGTAAACTCGACGGTCGCACCCTAAAGGGCGCAGCATACGCAGACAGCACAAGTAGCTATAAGCTCTTTATTCTATAGAAATGAACTTCATGAGTAAAAGAGGGCACCACGAGAGAGAATTATCATAAATTCGTTTAGAACGCATTTATATTCAGCTGTACTAACTCAATCTCAACTTCCTACCAACATGGTAACAGTGTTAGGATCTTAGGCGCGACATCGAGGAGCAAGGATGCATTCGGTGTGCATCGGTAGTTAGCCAGCCTCCATAGTCTACTTTGGGTTAAAGCTCCTTGCGGAACAACTAAGTTGTATCCATACCTTCTAGGTCCGCTTTTTGAAAGACGGTGCTTACTGATTTATCTCGGCATCATTTTGATTCGCCTTTCTTCCGGGATCCCTCCGGCCGGATGCACTTTCGTTAGGGTACTTCACATAATTTACATCGGAGGAAGAATATTTATCAGGACGAAAGCATAGTATATAAGGAGCCATTGAAAACACAACTGATTGGGGAGGAGAAATCGCCTAGGGTTAGATTCTCATTAGCAATTAATGATTAAGTGCCAATATTAAACTATACGAATACATAATTACCTACCTACTTCCGGTCAGTCCAGTAAAGATTCAAATATTGATAATCTCAACAATATACCTCTGGGTCCTCATGTGTAGCGGCAGGAGTGAAGTGGCTATATCTAAAAACCACTTAGACTATTTGATAGCAATAATAGTACTGATGTTAGATCTTAAGAGTATACTCTAAGTACGTACGTATATGTAGCATTTCGCTGTCCATAATACCTGGGAATAACCTCAGTATAGGCTCTTAGCCTCCACTATATTTCTAACATTCTGTCATGAGGTGGAACTAAACAGCATGGAAACAACTTCGTTGCTCCGCGAGGAACTCTAACCTAACGACGGGAGCCTATGGCTATACATACTAAATATATCCTTTGTTCTATATGTCTCATCTGTAATCCTGTCACTTTTGGTGAGATGAATCATTTCCAAGAGTGGTGAAAGAGTGGAAACTTTAGTAGAGGCGAAATTTAAGAGCGGTAAGTGTCGTATTGCCTTTCAACAAGGTGCTGCTATAAGCAAATCGGTTTCGTATTATTCTTGATCAAGTATCTAGCACCAACTGATATTCAGAATTGGCTACCTATAGGTAGGTAGGTAGATGCCTAGCCAATCATGTTGGGCATTTCAGATTAGTAACAGGTAGTTTACCCCTGGATTTCCTTACTGCTAGAATCGTAGTGGTGGGTACGTACCTACTTAGCGAACTCGAATACGAGAATGTCTTGGCATTATATTGCGGTTGACTTACACATACAGACATGAACGTACATAAGCTATCTACCTACCTATCTCACAATAAATTCAGAAGTAAATATATATAGAGATCCAATGTTATCTTCACCTAGGCTGATTATCTTCCATTCGCAACTTCGGATACAAATACGACGAAACCAAGTTTTATTGCGCCATGATAAACCTCAACACTCCTACACATAATGTGGCCTATGTCATCGCCACCTTGATTCTTACGATCGCCATCAACGTACTTTGGCAACTGTTGCCTCGGAGAAAATCAGAGCCGCCATTGGTATTTCATTGGATCCCCTTTGTCGGTAGTGCTATCTCATACGGATTGAATCCCTTCGAGTTCTTCACGAATTGTCGGAAACATCATGGCGACATATTCACCTTCGTGCTCTTTGGCAAGAAAATTACTGTCTACCTTGGAGTCGAAGGTAACGAGTTCATCTTGAATGGAAAGCTACGAGACGTCAATGCCGAAGATATCTACGGCGCACTTACTACGCCTGTGTTCGGCAAGGATATCATTTATGACTGCCCCAATGAAAAACTGATGGAACAGAAGAAATTCGTTAAATTTGGCCTTACACAGAAAGCCTTAGAGTCCTACGTACCATTGATCGAACAGGAAGTTCTCGAATATATAAAAGCCTATCCCAGTTTCAAAGGTTCCTCCGGAATAGTCGATATACCAGCCGCTATGGCAGAGATCACCCTCTTCACTGCCAGCCGCGCCCTCCAGGGAGCCGAAGTACGAAAGAAACTAACGGCTGAATTTGCCGATCTATACCATGACCTCGACCTAGGTTTCCAGCCGATTAATTTCCTCATGCCATGGGCGCCTCTTCCACAGAATCGGCGGCGAGACGTGGCGCATGCCAAGATGACTGAAACCTATCTAGAACTAATTAACAACCGTCGCGCCGATAAGAAGAGCAAGGAGGCCAGTGCCGACACCGACGGAACCGACATGATTCTTAACCTTATGGGTTCTATCTACAAAGATGGACAGGTTCTTTCCGATGAGAATATTGCCCACTTGATGATCACCCTTTTGATGGCGGGACAGCATTCTTCATCGTCCTCAAGCGCATGGATCATGCTTCGCCTAGCATCACGACCAGACATCGCTGAGGAACTATACCACGAGCAAGTAAACAATATTCACTATACCGGCCAACCACTCCAATACTCCGACCTAAGCAAGCTTCCTCTACTACAGAATGTCGTCAAGGAAACGTTACGTGTCCACTCCTCCATCCATTCGCTTATGCGGAAAGTCAAGAATCCGCTGCCAGTTCCTAATACCGAATACGTCATCACCCCCGACAAAGTCCTCCTAGCCTCGCCCATCATGACGCATCTGAACGAAGAATACTTTACGAACCCGTTGGCTTGGGATCCGCACCGCTGGGATAATATCGTCGAGGTAGAAAACAAGGAGGACATGGTTGACTACGGCTATGGCGCTATGTCAAAGGGAACAAAGAGTCCATACTTGCCCTTCGGCGCAGGTAGGCATCGGTGCATTGGGGAGAAGTTTGCGTTTCTCAACCTGGTCACGATAGTCTCTACCCTCGTTCGAAATTTCAAGTTCACGACGATTGACGGCAAGTCTTGGGTACCCCCGACAGATTACACATCGATGTTCTCGCGCCCTGTCCAGCCAGCCAGTATCCGTTGGGAGCGTCGTTTTCCCGAATCTTCCTAGAAGAACATTGTTAGTTTGATGCTATTTTACTACATTTGAGACTGTGATATCATGATGGGACAACCTTGGCATCGGTAGAATATAGAATATAACTATTATATAATAAACTAAACTTCTCATTCTTTAATATCTGTGATCCGTAGTGGTTGAACAGCCGCCTTTTCTTTTGACAATGATATACCACCGTGTGGCCCCTAGTTTACTATCTCGATGGACTCCAAGCACAACACAATCATTCCACAATTTGGCTTGTATCAGTCATTTATTGTGATTTTAAAATACCTGCTCTTATTGCAAAGCCACCATGGATCCCCCATTTTTCTCATTTTTTGATTTTTTAATAGTGTATAGCAACAGAGCCGCATGGTAAATAACGCCACCCCCTGCCCCTTTATTAAACCCCACTCTAACCCTCCGGGGTCTCGGAGCGCAATGCTCCGCAATTCGCGGAACACCTTCAATCGTCCGATGCGTCTAGATGTCTCGCTTGAAGATATGTAGCGGTGGAAGCATTGTGTGTTCCCGGTCGTGGGTTTATAAATGGCTCGGGCTACCCATATCATAAATATCGGTTGTGTCTTCGACTCTTCTCGTCAAGGCACCGTCCCATGTTACTACGGAGCAATATGTACTCCACACTACGGTCTGCCTTCAATTGGCTTCTAGCTACCGCCCCTATCTTTACACAGGGCGCTTCCCTCCAAAAAGTCACATCTGACTTTGGGCCAAACCCAAGGAATGTCGGTTTCTACATTTATGTTCCAGACAAATTGGCTGCTAGACCGCCGGTTCTCGTCAATCCTCACTGGTGCCACGGCGACGCGCAAGCTTGCTACTCCGGGTCTCAGTATTCGACTCTAGCTAGCAAGTACGGGTTCATTGTCATCTATCCTGATAGCCCAAATACGGCCGATAAGTGCTGGGATGTGTCTTCTAACGAGACTTTAACACACGATGCTGGAGGCGACAGCTTGGGTATTGCTAGCATGGTGCGATGGACGCTCGACAAGTATAACGGCGATCCGAATCGTGTGTTTGTTACTGGTATTTCCTCTGGGGCTATGATGACCAGTGTGTTACTCGGAGCATATCCCGATATTTTTGCTGCGGGATCTGCATTTGCCGGCGTGCCGTACGGATGTTTTGCCGGGAACGGCTTTGGTGTTTGGAGCGATGCTTGCGCTACAGGGAAGGTCAAGAAAACTGGCACTGAATGGGCCGCATTAGTTAAAGCAGGGTATCCAGGTTATACTAGGTGGCGGCCCAGAGTTCAGATCTTCCACGGAACGAGCGACGAGGTGCTCAATTATACAAATTTCGAAGAGGAGATCAAAGAATGGACTACGGTGTTTGGGTTTAATGAAACACCCACGAGCACAACGCCTAATACTCCTATCAGGGGATGGACGAAGTATGTATACGGTAGCAATGATTGGCTCGAGGCATACAGCGCTGCAGGAGTTTCACATAACATTCAGAACCAAGAGGCCACCGCTATGGAATGGTTCGACCTTACCTGTACAAGCGATGACTGCTTTAAATGGGGACAAGGAGGTCCAAAGGCTCGGTAGTTGAATAAGATAATATGTTAGGTAGTTGGTCACTACCTATTTTCTCTGATTCTCGTAGTTAGACTAGACATATCATCTCACATGGCCTTAATTTAACTACGCGATAATACAGCCATCATATGGATAATTAACAATATAGTTGATTCAAAGAGAGAAATAAACCTTAGCCATCCAAAGCCATCCTATAATACAAGGTAATTTCGTATTTTCCCTCATCTAATTACTCCTGCTACCTTGACCCCCGAGAGTTGACTGTACGGATCCACCGACACTACCCTCCGTAGTAAACTGTTTTCCAACCATACCCTCTTTATCCAAAGGCCCACCGATCTTCTGTGCTGTACCGCCAATCGCTCCGTCTTCTACATAATAAGGATCAGTCTTTCCATCGCGAAGTAAAAAGGCATTCCATTAATCCTTACCGGTAAATTGTTTGCCAATAGAGCCCTGGGCATCGAACATCTTGGGTTTGTCCTCGCCGATGCCAGCAGTGGCGGGTGTCTGTATTTGTGAAGACATTCCTGTGGCTGTCTTAGAGCCAGTATTGGAGCTACCGTGTGATGACATTATGTATAGGTAATCTTACAATTTAGACTTGTAATTTGAGTCTGCTTGGAATTACTTAATGAAAATGATAATTTAATATGAAAGACTTGATGTTTGGCCATGGGTTTCCTTTAAGTACGTTTTGAGAATACAAAGTTAACTAGGAGATAGTCGGGCCTTGACGCTACAGCAAATCTATGAGGTCATAATTTCGTACTTTGGGATCAGCTATGTCACCACTCACAAGATTAGCCACTAACTCCATATCTACTCCCATATTCAAATAGTCTACAAATTACACATGATATGTAGTGTCTCTGGTTGTAGAATTAGTATAATAGGAAACTTTAACAACGAGATGTTATTGCTCTTCCTATTCAACTTTCCACTATGCTTAACAGTAATCTCAAGCCTATTAGAGTGCAGATTAAACCCCTCTATAAACCGGTGAGTTTTCTTTCCGTTTCTAGCTAGGATCTTTATACTTTGCTCCTTCAAGAAAGGTTTAAAATCATTAAATAGACAGTAGATCTTAACCTAGGTCCTTGGGGGTGACGTAAAAACTCTTAAACGATGCTTGACCTAAATAAGGCAATCTATCCCAATGGCGCATGGTAAATCGTCGAAAGCATACCGGAAACATGTCGCTATCATCGTAACCTTCTCATAAAGGAAAGTAGGTGAAGAGGTTCCGTATAATTAATAGAATGAATAAGTCTTGTTCAATAGTCCTACTCAATAACTCGATATATCATCTAATGCCTTATATCCGTGGTTAATATTGCATTAAAGGAACTTGAAATAAGAGGTACCTATCAACCTTGATAGAATTATCATGAATTATGTACCTTTGGTATGTAGGTACCTAAATCATTTATTATTATCAACTATTTCCTTCTCAGTTCTTCATATATATATCTACTAAATCTTTGATATCTTGTGTATATGGCAGTTTTCTGGCATAGAAATACACTAGATCACAACAGCGACGAACTGTATCCGGAATGGAACGCCTACTCCTTTCCATCTAGGCGATTATCTCCTCGCCTCGGTACGTAAATAAGACTACCTGCTTACTATAGGACAGACTTGCGAAGCTCACAAGGGTATTTCCTAATGTGTACTCCAACACCACCACTTTCATTTTTTCGCACTGATCTATTGGTAGTCTTCCAAGTGATGGATTCGAACCTAATAAACTAGTGGCTATATAAATTAAACGCCGATAGTAATCTCCGTCGTACGAGAAGCTTGATTTCAAAGCATTGAACTAGTATATCTAGACTGTTAGGATCTTTCTAGATCGGGCCACAAGATAACTCACTTTCTCAACTTTACGTTCCCGACCTAATATTAACGTATTTAATTAAAATTATGCCTCCTCCAAAGGGTACTCCTAACCCTCTAGAGGGTCCAGGTACGTTGAGAGATCATAGGTACTAGGCGCGAGACCATTTCGAGTGTTAAATGCACGCTTAGGTGACTATGACGTAACCTCCGTGGTGCACAACGACACATATCCCGCGATTGATTCTGCCAAGGCAAACTTGAGCGGTAAGGCCGTCCTTATCACCGGTGCTTCCAAAGGCTTGGGTAGAGCGATCTCCGTCTCGTTTGCCAAGGCCGGCGCGTCGATGATCGCAATCGGGGCCAGGTCCGATCTTTCAACTACAATCGACGAGATTAAAGCAGCAGCCGAGAAGGTGGGAAAACCGGAGCCGAAAATCCTAGCTCTTAAGCTTGATGTAGCTGACCCCAAGAGCGTCGATGATGCGGCAGCCCAAGTTAAGGAGAGCTTCGGACGCATGGATATCGTTATTAATAACGCTGGCATCTTTGATGTAGCCAAGATTCTAGATACCGACCCCGAAAAGTGGTGGAATATATGGAGAGTGAACGTTATGGGACCATACAACACTACGCGCTCCTTTCTACCACTACTATTTGAGGGGAGTAACAAGACAATAGTCACATTAAGTAGCGTTGGCGCTCATTTGGTAGTGCCGGGAGTCAGCGCATACCAGCCCTCTAAGCTAGCAGTGCTTCGTCTTTCCGAATTCATCTCGGCAGAGTATGGCGACAAGGGCATAGTCGCGTACTGCATACATCCGGGAAATATTCCAACAGATATGGTTGCCGGTATCCTGGCTCCTGAGGTTCCTGAGATAAGGGGAGGTAAGATCCAGTTGTTCTACTAAGTGAGATAGAATGGAATATAAGCTAATGCAACTATCCCATTGGTAGCATTTGTCGAAACGCCGGAGTTAAGCGCAGATTCTTTGGTGTATCTGACATCGGAGAGGCGGGATTGGTTGGCAGGCAGATATATCAATGTCACTTGGGACCTGCCGGAATTGATGGAGAAGAAAGACGAGATCGTTAAAGGCGATAAGTTGAAAGTGCGACTAGTTACCTAATATAAATTGCGTAGATAGCGGCAAGACGGCACGGCACCGTTTCCCGATATCAAATTGATACAAGTAACAACGACCAATTGTTTTTCTTTAGGCAAAGTCGCAAGTCCCACCCCTTTTTTTACCTTTGCTCCATAGGGCTGAGACAGGGGCTTTTAGCTTTGCTGATCTCAGCTGAACTTGTCAATCCTCGATTTACGTAAGCTCATCCTTTCCCCTAAAACAATTAACCTAAACACGCGGCCCGCCGTCTTTTTCTTTTATTTCCTTTCTCCTCAGATATCAGGCATCGTTGCTTTAAAAAAAATAACACATTTCAAAATGACAGAGTCTCTCGTATCCCGGTTCGCCAAGTTGAACCCTCTATCGAAACTTTCTGCTGGGGTCTACGATGAGGATGTTGGAGAAGAAATCGACGAAACCACCATTGCGGGGGGAGGCCACGGTGCGCGACAAACGACTATTACCAAATCCCAGTTGCGGGTTAGCCACGCATTGAAGTCGTTCCTTGTAAAGAACAATGTACTATCCGAGGAAGAAGCAAGCCTAGAGTCGGAGCAGCCTAGCACCGCACTACGAGCATTGCTTGACAAGTCGCACATCGAAGTGCCCTCTATAGTGACGGACAGATCCTATCCACTCCCGGAGTATTTTATAAGCTCTAGCCATAATACATATCTTCTAGGTCACCAGCTTGTTGGCAAGTCTTCCGCTAACGCTTATGAGACCGCGCTCAACGCCGGATCTCGGTGCGTTGAAATTGACGCCTGGGATAATGAGGACGATAAAGATGAGCCTAAGGTTACGCATGGGTACACGCTTGTTTCCCATATCCCATTCCGTGCAGTATGCGAGACAATACGCAATGTTGTTGACCGGGAAGCGACACAGTCTAGCAACACGGACGGATACCGGGCGGCACCAATCATGCTCTCTCTAGAGAACCACTGTAGTGTATACGGGCAGCAGAGACTCGTTGAAATCATGAAAGAAGTTTTCGGTCATCGTTTACTAGACAGAGCTATCCGGGTAAAAGGCCACCAGGAGCAGGCGGGGGACAGTGACCCGGTCACGTTAGCGGAACTGGGATCGAAGATAGTTCTCATTGTTGAATACCACTTACCTGAGGAAGCAGACACAAGTGATGATGACAGCAACCCCAACTCTGACGATGATGAGGTGAGACGGGCACAAGAAGCCTATCAGACCAAAAAGAAAGAATCTACCCCTACTATAATTGTCCCAGAGCTTGCGGAGCTAGGTATTTATGCCCAGTCCGTGAAACCGAGAGACGATTCTTGGCTTGAAGGTGTTCTGAAGGACGGTCCCAGAAACCACTTAATCAACGTCTCAGAAAGTGGACTGGCGTCATACATGCCGGCAGCGAATCAGATGATTGCACGGCACAACTCTCGGCATTTGATGCGCGTCTTTCCAAAGGGTACGCGTATCTCTTCGAAAAACCTCAAGCAAGTTCCGTTCTGGGGTGTTGGAGCACAGATCTGCGCGATGAACTGGCAGACTTTCAATGCTAGCATGCAGATCAACGAAGCCTTATTCAGCGGCACTGACGGCTACGTCCTAAAGCCTGCAGCGCTACGAGCGGGCGGTAGCATGAGCCTCAACACTGGTAGAAAGAAAAGGCTAGTGCTGCACGTCGCGGGAGCATCAGATATACCCCTACCAGAAGGCCAGGAAGAAGATGATGTCAAGCCATATGTTACCTGCACGCTTGTTCACACAGATGAGTTAGACGGAAACCATCCCAAGAGCAAGACAAGCCCCTACAAACACCACAGGCTAGGATTCCTCCATAGGGGCGAGAACCCCCCACCGACCGACCCGATCTGGGATGAGACACTTGAGTGGGAATATGAGGACAACGAGCTGGTTTTCGTCCGCATTCTACTCAAGAATGACGCTAGCTTTGCAGAAAATCCCGTCTTCGCAGTTGCGGCCGTGAGACTCTTATACGTGGTTCCTGGCTGGAGTTTTATTCGTATGCTGGATTTGAAAGGCCGGGAGACCAAGTGTTCGTTGCTGGTGAAGTTTGACGTAAGCGACATCTGAATCTAATAGTAGCGAGCGATGTCCTGATAAGAGGCTCCCGAGATGGCATGTTAGTATTGGACAGGTCATACGCTACCGAGGTAGGTATGTCAGTAGCCTCCCTAGATATTATGAAATAACAGATGGTTTATTAAAAGCTCTTAGTTGAATTTCGTAATATATTTTCATGCCCCTAAGCCACTAATTAGGTGCATTCAAAACGCATTACTATAGAAATGACTGGAGTAAATTCCAGGTTCTACATTTCTTTGGCTGTTGTGACTTAAGCCAGGGTTGGAGTTATCCATACCATGTCCGTCATGATACGCATGATCCGTGTAACGAACTTATGTACGGAAATATATGCAGAATGTCATTAGCTTATTCCGATTAGATTATTTTGGTTTTCTATCTTATATGAATGCTGCAGAGAGGAAATGATATCAACCAATGACCTTTGAGTAGTAATATGTATAACCTAAGGCGTCGATAATGGCGTTTTCTCTTTCAAATACATCCAGATCGACCTACGTCATATCGATCGCACGAGACTTTACTTATATGCGGCATCTTATCTTCCCAGTGTAGTTTAGCAACGGTATCAAACTATTGGCTCCATTCTCCCCTTACGCTTAGCAGCCACAAGGTTGGTGATACAAATAGTTGAACCGAGGGTGATACAGTTCCAACTGGTTACGTCATAGATCGCTAGGGATGGTTGAAGTTATAAAGCGATGTGTTACAGGCATACGCATACTTGTTAGTCATTAGTCTAATATCACGCTCTTACTCCTATTTAGCTGTGATACCATTAGCAAACAGAGAAGATTTCATTGGACTAAGAACAGATAAGAGTCGCAATCTATTGCCTTGTCATGTATATGATCGCTTGTCGTTAAGCAGCGGGAAGATAACTCAATAATGATTAAATTCGTCTTTAGCAATAAGTGAGTGGATATATGTATGGAATACTTTGAATATAATACTTAAGAAGTGAATGTGCAAGTACATCTATAACTCCGATCCTTACTCTAACCACCTATTGCATCAGTTCCCGGTTATTGAGCCAACAGCTGCTTAGTCGTGATCAAACGCCTTGTTATCGTTTCTGAGCGGTATTTCAGCGCGATCTGATCCAGGCGCTGTATCATCTATAAGTTTGGTGGTTAGTTGTCGCTTCGAAGAGTTGTATAGTTAAATGCCTTGATGAGATTGGGTGTAATATCTCCTTAGTTAGGAAAAGGCACTCTTAAATAAACTCTTGAACACTTACAGTATGAATACTTTTGATCTGCAGACTCAGTAGTCCTTGGACTAGTATTCTGTGCTCATCTAATGAATCCACCACGTAGCTTCCTAGTACTAAATTAGGAACAGCTAGCTGGGCAGTACCCCCAGGAGCCGGCGTTGAAGATAATAATTGTGAATAGGCACTCGAGATATCTTGACATGTCTTCCCAAGTTTCTCTATTAGAGACGTAAGAATGGTTATATTTTCAAAGTGAACCATGCAGATCTCGCAATCGATCATATCGTTTCCATGACGAAGGGCCTCTTTATTGGTGTTGAGGGCATTGTCCAGATTGTCAATCCTTATAGCAATTTTATCCAAATCGAAGATGATGAGGATGATTTTATGTGTGTGAAGACACTGGCGAGGATGTGTAATTTGATCTGTGTGTCTGCTTGCAACGTATTGCCATTCCTCGCAAGATCGTGCAAACTCGAAATGGCATAAGTATTCCTTTCCTACGTCTGCATTCAACTTCCCGTCCTTTGGCTCAGTGTTGGGAGACATCAAAGGCTCAATAACCGTATCATCCGGTTCAGTCAATTTTGACGCCGAGAGAAACATATCCGGCTCTGCAAATGGCCACTCTGGTGATCCTAACTGGTCCAAGTCCAGACCAGGCCCATATACCCCTTCCATGTTGCCAATGTTTGACTCTGAGGTCTCGTATTGATCTAAACCTGCCATATGGGTCAACTCCGGTATAGTGCCAACTAAGTACTCATCCCCTGAACCGAAAGGGTGAAGAGCAGTATCTACCGATAATAGAGAACCTGGATGTTTAGCTTCATGACGCTCCTCCAATATATCAGACTCGTTCCGTGATGTTGATAGACAAACTACCTGCTCGCGTGGCGGGACTATTTCAATGGGCACTCCCTTGATACGTGAATCTTGATAGGTGCATTGCCTTGAGAATAGTCGGCATCTCTCGCAACCTGTCCTCTCCTTGGTACATTTTAATTTTTTCGCTCGACACCGATTGCAAGCTCGTGTTCTGGTCGCTTTAAGAGTCACAGGGTGGAACATATACGAATTTTCCAATGGCACTAGGCTGCTGCTCCCCGAACCAACCTTCCACCTGTTCAACATGATTATCTTCAAAATAATGTTTAGTGTACCTAGGAAAAGAAATAGGTCGGAACAATCATTAACATACCATTGCTAACAAGTGATATATACAGTCTAATAATTGCAACTGTCTCCTTACATATAATAATTCTTATGCAGCAAGCAAGCCTCAAAGCCCGGACGTCACCGGACTTAAAACGGCGTTCTTCAAGCCATGTCATGTCCATCTAGGTAATATATGCATTAAGCATGGCGCTCTTGCAGTATCCCGGCTTGGCAATAAATCGAAGAAACAGCACGGAAAAGAGCGTAGTTACCTCCTATGCTTAAGGTAGGTAACGCCGTTTAGGTAGTATTAGACACGCTAAATAGATGCCACGGTGCACATTGTCGTCATATTACTTTAAAATGGAATTAAATATCGACTTAAGAAAGTGGCTATTTAATTATGATATTAATAACAGGTGGCGTATCCTTCTATATCACCTACCCGGGTACATATTTATATTCTTTTAGCGCTTCCTTCAGTTTACCAGGTAATCCAAATAGGCATTTCTCTGAATTGATGATTAGATACGTTAATTATTTATCATAAACCAGAAGCCCTTATAGCTAGTTCTATATGCGATATACAGATAGATACTAAAGGTGACAACTATTAACCTACGGCTCTACTTACTCTCTCTTAATGTACATCTACTCAATTATCTATCACAGGTAGATAATAATACCATAACATGACTGGATCTACATCTAGTTCTCGGGAAATCATACAACCTATACACTATATTTTTAGCAAAGCCCTTTATCGTATACAAGCTATACATAGGTACCTATATACCACTATGAATCTCAGGGATAACATCCATGCTATTGAACTTGGTTTGTTGAAAACGCTATGCGCCGTAAAGCCGTGGTCATTCGTTGAAAACGCCGAATCCCGTAGAACCACTGAGAACCCCAGATTAACCAAACTACGCCTTAACCATCGCTTCTATAATCCCGTCGCCATCGTACTGAGGTGGCGGCCAAAATTTAACAACGTCAAATCCGGCCTTCTCGAGTAGTTCTCGCCATTGCCTCTCACTCCTTTCTAGTCCCCCGTTGAATGTCATCATTGCCAGGTCCAGCATTGCATGAAAGTGCGAAGCTCCTTGCTCTGGTACGATCGTTTCGTGTAAAATTAGCTTGGAGTATCCGGGCTTCATAGCCTCTTTAACCGGCTTCAGTATCAGTAAAGACTGCTCATCGGACCAGTCGTGTAGGATGTGATGGTAGAAGTATGCTCTCGCGCCTATGAATACGTTAGCATCATATTGGGAGAATACAACGTAGGTCTCACCTTTGATGGGCTGTTCGGTGAAGAAGTTGTATATCGTCGGTTCAATTGCTGGAATCATGTTGCGTATGTTGGTAATTACCGGGGCCGAATCCTGTAGAATGAGACGTCCCTCTATATGAGGAAACCTTTCATGGAAGGAGATCAAATCGTGACCCTTCCCCCCACCGATATCTATCAGCAACACTGAGTCTTTGGTGATACCAGCCCCTGACACGAGTTCTTCTTCGACTGGAAACCAGTCGAACCAAAACTTCCTGTTTCCCATTGTGTTCCCCATGGCTAGATTGAAATCGTGCAAAAGCTGTGGGATTGAACTGAATAGGTCGAAAGTTGCAAGTTTCGTCTGAAAGGCATATTGTGTTAAGCCGTCTTTAGGGTCAATAGGGGATTTGTAGCCGGCTTCTTTGAAATATCTCGGTGCCTTGACTAGCGCCTGGATGACGCCGTCGTGTCTATATTGTGAGAAATTTAAGTTAAACCAGTATGTTCTCGCGCTCTCGTGCGTATTAGGAGGTGATATTGATAAAAAAGAATTTTCTTATGATTACTCACATCATCCTATGTGACGCGG
The DNA here is from genome assembly GCF_022478755.1 of Daldinia loculata. Classification (NCBI taxonomy): domain Eukaryota; kingdom Fungi; phylum Ascomycota; class Sordariomycetes; order Xylariales; family Hypoxylaceae; genus Daldinia; species Daldinia loculata. Next base: position 151,231 of record NW_026054861.1, on the reverse strand, counting down.
CAATTTCCTCCCTGGCCATTTCCTTGGTGATGGGCGTTGCTATCCATGTACGCTCACCAACTTCTTCAACGAATCCTAGCGAAGACATGGGCCGAAGGATCCTGACTATTCAGTACATTAGCAATCCTCGTCCCCTTTCCTCTAGGTATTCTGTTCATTTTCACAAAACCTGATGAAAGGGGGTAAGGTCATACCGAGCAGTATTTCATCCGCACCCGATAATGCCGCCAACTCCTTGGAGGTAATTGGGCCGTCGTGGTCAGCGATGAGTTTGAAGATGTTAAGATCAACGGCGATCTTTGCGGAGACACTGAGGAATGGCTACTAGGTAGTAAGTTCACTATCTCCATAAATTCAATAACTGTCTAGGTTAATACCGTGTAGCATAGCTCTATTGCCGAGTTTTCTGGTTTCTCGATAGAAGCCGCGAGCTTTCGAGTTAATAGTAAGGCCTGCCTCCTGGCATCATCGTCGCCCTCTGACAACTTTGGGGAAAGACTGCTGAGATTTCCGATAAGAGTGTTAATCTGACTACTTTCAACGGAAGCCATTCTGCCAGAAACTAGTAAGTATATCTCGAGTTAGTACTTTGGTATAGCGTAGCTCTTTATAAGGATTATTTTGTGGAAAGTTTCCAGTAGGTTGTAATACAAGCCGTTCTATGTGCTCAGGTTACTCGGTTAGGTGGTGATAGAAATGGGTAATATGTATAGTGAAAGAGAGCAGAACGTTAGTAGAATATATTTTGATCCAGAGGTCTTAGCTTCTATGCGATCGTACTATAGTTCCTTTCCTATCTTATAGGTACCTATTTTATCATTAATGACACTTTCTGAGTTACATGCATTGATCAACCCCTCTTCTCCTCTACTCATCCGTCATTGCCGCTACCACCCTGTATGGTATCTTGACGTGTCTCCTTTCCCTTACCGGCACTTGTTCGAAACCGCACCCTTTCGCAGCCAGGTTGTCCTACCTTGGGTGTAGTAATAGATATCCAAGTACTTCAATTTTTGGAGCAGGATTCGCTAGGACATACCTACGGGAGAAAGTCGAATATTCCCGTGCGTAGCTTCGTATCGGCGGGGACGAACGTTTACGTTTTCCTTGGACGTACAGAACTTCTACATGGGCAGGTTCTACATAAGGTAATATTAAAATCTCATTTATACACTGTGTATTTCGTAAGTTGGAGTTGGAGAGTCAAAATTAGAATGCATTTCATAATGCCATCCAATAGAGAGTGTAGTTCATCTACCTGGAAATTGTCTCCGACCCCTTAAATTGCTACCGATCAACACGTTCGACTCGTATGTAGCAACGTTGGCCCGGGCCTATCGGGTATAATACTTACTCATTTCTATTAAAAATCTTGGCTATGCGGCGTTGTTGGTTGTCTCCCGAAGCTTAACCCCGAGTATCCCCGCTAATAACCCAAGTTGGAGGAAACAATCCCTTGCTTGGTTATGTTCGAGGTATCGCGTTTCGTTTCCTCTTCTTGCTTACAGTTTAGACTAGATATATCCCCTTAGATTCTACAAAACCTTGGACGATGGTTTTCCACATAAGTTTTGCAAGAGTAAATAAAGCCAATCGACATTTCACGGGAGACTTGATACTTGCTCGTTGCGGAATGCTACAACCGGTTTAAGCCAATGATATTCAAGAGTGGATTTGTGAGTCTTGTAAGGACTTAGAGAGGGTAACAGCGAGTATTACATGCAGCCTCTTCAAACCACTCGTTGGTCTATAAGGTTCAAGTGGATCACCGCCTATAGATACCCATTGGCAGACCCTTAACATCCAGCTGCCGATGCATACAACTACATAATGTACGCGCCGGGAGCTAAGCTGAACCAACCCCGGACTCTGACAAATGTGACAACTTATCTGACAAACTTATTACGCATGCGTAATTCCGACCCCGAAGCCGACTCCCACACTCTCTAACCCCCGAGACCACTAGGCATACTGAGGAGGAGTGCAGTAATATACACGACCGCCTTTCGATCAGGTGTTTACGTTAGCACCCGATGGTAATAACTGCGGGTGATGTCGTATTTCCAAAGTGACCCCGGCATTAGAGCCCGGGGGCGAACCCCCAGGTTATCCGAAAACGGCTTGCGCGGCATCAAGTTTTAGAAAATACCGGCCGTACTATGCCCCAGATACTACCGACATCGTATACCGCGATTTCGTATGGGTACAGTCGAAAGTGTTGGAGTTACGGACATCCAAATCGGATGGCCTTGAAGTTGCCACCTCCGTCATACAGAACGTATATATGGGCGTATGTACACTACCAATTTCTTTCTCGCTGATATAAACATTAGTAAAATTCTGCAGAAAGCTAGCTAGCTAATTATTCTACCTTTTATGGAAATATTGCACAGGAATGAGCATTAGGTAAATACAGGCCTGTTTAGAAAGTAGCGAAAGGCCGATATGCTCCAAAGGGGTCTCAACCATGGTTGGCTCGGTTGGTAGGAGTGATAGCCGCAAAGGCTAGGGCATCCTATTCTAAATATCTAAGCTATTCCCGTAACCCCACGTTGGCAGTTATAAATCAACTGCTCCAGACGTCACCTTTACGTCGAACCCCAGCTAGCCAGCCAATCTCCTGCTATTATGCATTCCTGTCATGAGGAGCAATGCGTGATTACCGTGCAGCTTGCAGGACGTTTCTCTAAATCGTCCTTTGGCTTAAATAGTTCCCTTGTTAGACACTTTTAGAAGCCAAGCTTCGTGACCTGACAAATGACCTGAGAAATCAGCAGTTGTCTAAGTCGAAGCCTCGAGATGACAACAGTATGTTGTATTTATTCTTAGACACAAGACAGCGGACAGCTCCCGGCATGGCGAGTGACGTGATCTTAGAATGATCATCTCCCATAAAGACATGCTAGCTGTTGGGTATCTCATGTATAATGCATTAGTTAGTTAGGTAGTCATTACATGTAGTATACAAGCGAATTGCTTATTTCTCCGGTTCTAACTTTTGCGGAATAAGGTGTTCGGCCATGCTGATGGCACCCTCCATGTCATTTTTGTTGAACAGGAAAAGGCCTTGAATAGCAGCAGTGCTAGTTCGAGGGAGCGACTCGCCTTCCTTCGCGTTGCGAAAGAGCCCCAAGTCATCGAGTCGCTTCAAGAACCTTTCCCGATGGGTACCATCAACGTCGACGTCACCATAAAATCTGTCCCACATCTGGGCAGCTTGATACCTGGTTGCTTCGCCTATGCGAACCATCATATCCACCCGGCCCGGCCTAATCAGAGCTGGATCCAGAAGTTCGACATGATTGGTAGTGAGGAATGCAAGTCGCTCTTCCCCCGCAGATAATCCGTCTAGAGCATTCAATAGCCCGGAGAACGTCACCGTCCCGCCGCTGTATCCATCTGCCTCACGCTTCCTCCGGTTGACAAATGCGGAGTCAGCATCTTCTAGTAGGAGAATAGTCCGCTCTGGAAGCTTGGTAAGAAGAAAGGCGAGCTTATCATCTGTCACTCCGATCTCGCTAAGATTAACCATGGCCACACTGAAATCCAGTTCACCAGCCAGCGCCTGAATGAACGAACTCTTGCCACTTCCCGGCGGACCGTATAGGAGATATCCTCTACGATATGGGATTCCGCGATCCACATACCATTGTCGTCGGGCGAGAAAGTCCTTGGCATCGTTGACTATGTCTTCTTTAATACCTTGATCCAAGATGACACTGCCTAAAGGCCGCTTTCTCCGAGGCTCCCCAAGTGGAACCCAATCGAAATTTCGCACCGAATACACTACAGTCTTCCCCTCGTTTGCTTGGAGTGCAAGACCCCGAGCCTCGGCGAAAATATCTTCGAAAATGTGTCGATGCGCATATAAAGTAGTAAGTTCTACTGTCTCATGGGGCTCGCCGGTATTTGTCTTCGATGTTGCATGTTTCTCCCTATTTACGGCGATGTACGCATGCTTGTACTTCACAATATGACGGCCGTATCCAGGCTGTAGAAAGAAGCTGGCTTTGGTGGCGCCGTTTGGAGTAGAGCTAGTGGACGTAGTGACAGACAGCTTGTTGATGCGCGTCAACTTCTTCGCAATTAAAGAAGTTTGTTCACGAGGTTGTGATAACCAGGCAAGGACCCAAGGATAAGACGGGTCTTGCCTACTAATTTCGACATTAACAAGCATACGACGCCGAATCATACCAGCTGTAGCCAATGCGCCTCGGCGAGCGAACGCCAGAGCGGCGCCAAGAGACGCAAGGCCAAAGCCTCCGGCAAAAACGGGATTTTCAAGCAGCGCATTGAGGTTTAGAAACGACTGCGCTGCTGCAGGATCCGACATGACGCTTCTAGGAAGCTTAAGATGAACTTGACGACATTTTTTGAGAGAATCGATATGGCCTCAAAAAATTGTGCTGACTAATTTAATACTGCCGTTGTTTTACCGGCCACTATAATTTCTTCCCTTTTGAACGATATTACCTTTAAACAACTTAAACCATTGCGTTTTTACCGGGTATTGATGCGTTAACGGGGCGCTGTGCTCAAACTCTCCCCCCTTTATCTCCTAAATACCTCACTACATGTAGTAAAGACTCATGACGTTACATTAAACTTATCTGATCCGTCACTACCTATGCATGCATCAACACTATGTTAACTTCTAGTTAGTCCAGGGCTAATCATGAAGTCATCAAAATTAAGGCGTCAGTATGACGACTTAGACTAATTCAGTTATAACAACAATCAAACGACTCCATAGTCACATAGAAAGGCACTCTCTATTTAACTAGTTGCCCGTAAAAGTCATAATCATAGCTAAATTAACCCTACTGTTCGGCCTTCAAAGCATTTACTATAATAACAAACCAATATGCCTTCCGGAACTGAAAACGCGAAACAACAATTCATGAGCGGTGTTGAAAAAACCAGGGCTGCTGCTGATGGTGCATTGTTTCCCATTCTCGTATTAAAGCTCAGTTACTAATACGAGTTTAGATAATTCGAAGCAGAATAGCCTCAACACTCAGTCAGCCTCAGGAGGCGACAATCCAAAGGCTGGAGGATCCTCGTTCAGATCCATTGCCAAGGGTGACACTAATTCATCGAACTACGTCCCTGCGAAAGGACCATCAACCTAGGACTTTTATAAAAGTTGCTTGATCTTACAATGCTGTATGTAGGATATAGATAATGTTTTTGAATTAATAATATAAACTATTAATACTTGATCGAGTTAAACGCCCAGAATAAGTAGTCTCTAGAATATGCTCTTTTACGCATCTGTCAGGGTATAAGTGAAACTAGTATAAATTAGGTATAGATCTACATAGGATAGATATATGAGGCACGCAGCGCCCTCGTAAGAATGGTAAAGAGTTGGATAAAATGGATTGTAGCAGTCGAATGGACAAATGAAATAGCCAAGCTAATACTGGATGTATCTTGTTACACATGTTCAATAACGAGATACATAAATGCCGTATTATCCTAACCTTTCAACAGACCTAGGTATCGGTCATCAAGGTTCTGGCAATAGATACTAAAATATATAGCATAGTTCAAGCCGATAGTCACCATCATCATACCTCAAGTACCTAACTAGGTACACATTTCCTAATTTCGTTTCGATATCATATAATGAATGCGCTTCGAAACTTGGGGGATCTTACTTCGAACTAGATTATCTACCTCCTTTAAAGATAGGTATTATTAAGGATGGGGAGGAATAACTTTTCAGAAATCTCAATGATTTCACGATCAAGTTATTAAAAAATCAGTCACGTACTGAAATATTCCGAGACAATATATAAGGAACTCATAGACCCGTCACGTTTTTATAGGGACTAATCCTGGCAGCAGAGCCCTTTGGTGTAGCTGTTCTTAAATTACAACGCCGCGCTGGATACCACCGATATATCCCTATATTTAACATATAATCTCTTTACGGGTCTAGACTTAGGTAGGATAGAATCCCGTGATCAATATCTCTTATATATTCGTACATAATGTGGCCGCGTCTCTACAGGGGTACTACAGCTGTGCAATAAGGTATTATCACACCATCTACCGCAAGATCACGGCGTCTCTTCGGAAGCATACCTATATGTAGCGTAAAACTACTTGCGCTATCTGCATAAAAAGAGTCGTGCCGTCCTTCTTCGCTTGCGCTTCGTCCGAGATGCATCTAGCTCTCTGCATTTAAGACGTCATCATAGGGATTTGGAATTCTTAACCAGGTTTCAAATTTGAACCGTTTCCAGTAAATTTCTTTTCGTTCCCAAATAGCATCGTTACGATCCCCGTCTCCAGACATGGTGTCGAAAAGTTCCGGCCGGGTGTGATCTCGTGGGTAATCGCATACTCTACCTCTCGGCCAATCCGATATCTATCACATGGAAAACAGCCGGCGCCAGAGAACATCTACCGGGATAGAGTACTTTATTTACTAAATTCGTCCTCTTCGTGCAAGGTGTACCAGGCCATTCCCATGCCAGATGTTGCCTTTAAGGCTCCCTTCTACGACCCCAGCCAATCAATTATGAGCCTCAAGGTTGGACTGATACTATTCGGGCAAGGCACTCTCGGGCTAGGTAGCACTGAGTCTTAAAGTAGTAATTTACTATAGTAGATCCGTTTATACCTAAAATATCCCTAGGTAGTACCAATGTATCCTCTCATTGTGTCCTTCAAGCCCTCTCTTCATATCTGTTGGGCACTATCCTACTTGTAACCAGCATAAACAAGAAGATTCCTAATAAATAAGAGAGTCATGTATCTTAATTTACGGGGAATTAATCTACCGTACTTCCATTGTAATCTTGTCCAGCTTCCTAAAACTTATACGCGGACCAGGAGTTGGTCACTTCCCGGCAAAATTCAATCTGGCTAAATGACAACTACGTTCCACACTTAATCTCAGAACTGTTAACCATTCGACGATGTATTTATAACTCTCTCGGTCTAGAGGACTCGATCCCCTGCTATGTACCCCAGAGGATGAGCGAGCACATGGCTAAGAGATATGTGGTATTGTCGGCAATTGTGGCCTTCGGCGCTCAGGAGACGAGCCCATGGACGTGGGATGCGACATAAATCTCCTCCATTACCCCCCTCCTTAGGTCGTCCAGAGCTGTTTTAATCTTGAGGTGTTTTTGAATAGACTTGGGATCGACAGCCTGCTGTATTGCTTCGAAAAGGTTGCCAGTACCAAAATGCAGTTGACAAACCTCGTACTCCTTGCCGCCGCGGGCATCGCGCCCAGCGTCAACGCAGCCGCGACTCTTCGTTTCTCGTGCTCGCAGCTTGTCGTCGAACGCCTAGACCCGTAAGCAAGAATTCGACTCCGAATTAGAGAATTTTTTCTAACAACCTTATTCTTAGTCTTGTCAACCCTGGAGAGAACCCGTCCCCTCATCTTCACCAGGTTGTCGGAGGAAATGCCTTCAATGTCAGCATGGACCCTAACGTACACGACCTGCCTTCAACAGCAACATGCACTTCCTGCACACCAGTTGAGGATCTCTCCAACTACTGGACCGCCGTTCTCTTCTTCAAGTATGACGAGCGACTTTTACTTATTTCTAATTTACCGGAGTAGTGACATAACCATGAATCAGAATTATCATTAAAATTCAACCCAACTTTGAGATGGCATAATGTTGCATACTAACAGTTCTCTTCTCAGGGCGAGGAACGGAACGCTACACCGTGTAAACACCTTCGGAAACGAGCTCGGTTACACAGGTGCCAACGGCGGTCAGACCGTCTACTATCTCTCGTCGGGCAAGGTGACTGCTTTCAAGCCCGGATTCCGCATGACAGTCGGAGATCCATCCATCCGCACTGCTGAGGAACTTAACCGGAGGTACAAGTACATGGACTTCACTTGCCTTGCCTCCTCCATGACTCGAGGTGGTCAGACCACGTACTTCCCCAAGCAGCCATGTGCGGCCGGTATCATGGTTAGCATCCGCTTCCCAACGTAAGTGCCCATCACCCCTTACCTCAGAAGCAATAATAACTTACCGACCCCCTTTACAGCTGCTGGGATGGCAAGAACGTAGACAGCCCCGACCACCAGAGCCACGTCGCTTACCCCAACGGCAACGCATGCCCATCAACTCACCCGGTCACGATCCCCCAGGTCTTCTACGAAACTTACTGGGACACCCGACCCTTCAACAACAAGGCAGAATGGCCCGCCGACGGATCTCAGCCTTTCGTCTGGTCCTTCGGTGACCAGACCGGCTACGGCATCCACGGTGATTACGTCTTCGGCTGGAAGGGTGACGCTCTCCAGCGTGCTATGGATGCCAACTGCAACAGTGACCTGTTCGCCAACCAGATCAACTGCCCTACCCTCCAGACCCAATCCCTCGACCAGGCCAACAAATGCACGAAGACGAAGACCGTCACCGAGAACCTCGACGGCTGGCTCCAGGAGCTTCCTGGTGGAATGCCCATTAGCTAAAGGAATTTCTCTAAACGGGAGTGTTGCTCAAGGGATGTGAAGGCGCTTTGAGGGAGCCAGAGTTGTCATCAGCTTTTTGCTTCCTTGGCGCAAGACAGTTCTTCAAGCCTTATACCTAATAGTTGATTGTTTTATATACCTAGCTGAATAGAATAAATCCCTCGCCATAAACCCAAGTCAACCAAGTTTGATTTAAGCCTTTAGTAATCATGTAGTCGCAGTCATATCAGCTGTCTCTACCACGTTATAAGGTCTTAAGGATTATATCACCAAGCATCAAGTCACTGACCTCGCCGAGACTTCACAGATATTGCATTTCATCAGTAATTTGATAAGCTCCAGTCATAAACACTACCAACTGCGCAATAATAATCAGCCTCCGCACATCGTATGCCGTCTCCCTTGAAACTCCTGCTCCCACACGCCAGACGAGCAAAAATATAATGCTGCATCAGCCGCGAATCGAACGCGGGGCCCATCGATGGCAACGATGGATTTTACCACTAAACCACTGATGCTTATTGGATTGCTCCTTGGATTGCTCCTTGGATTGCTCCTTGATGAAATTCTGACTTGCAATATTTTCCTATATTTTTGGTGTGCGTTCTCCACTGCCGTAGGACCCATTCTTCGCCCTATTGTTAAGTTGAACTAGCACTTTCCGAGCAGTCAGGGCCCTATTCGGCCCGTTCTAGATCGTCAATTTGAACATAACTAGGAGAGCTAGGCAATGGCTAAATACACTCGTTTCCCAAGAATCTTGCGGGTTTAGTCTGTTAGGTATTTATCTAAGGTAACATAGAATATCTTATGTACTAGCAATTTAGACCTTCAAGCAGTCGGTATGTATCATTGTCGCTCCATCTGTGTGAGGATACAAGCAAGAAGTGAGAACACGGGTCTATTGAAGCGCGATGAACTATAAACCCAACTGAGACTAGACGACTGATATAGCTAAGAACTATTTGCCCCATGTCTCAGAGTAGCAAGCATGGTCGTTCCGCATTGAATAGCATGCTCTGACGCATAGCCTCAGCTCATACGTCGGTACGGAGACTATTGCTAACTGTCAGAGGTTGATTAGGGCCAAAGTATTCGTGAGGGATGATTTGCAAATCACCTCGGGGGAGAGGTGTTAGCCGCCTGTCCCCCTCCCCGGGAATGTGTGTGTACGACAGAGTTGCTTGTAAATTTGCCGTGCAGATTGAGACTTGAGAATCCAGTGTCCCTTTTCCACCGCTCCTGTATGTGCCTCTTGTATTGGTGACTGCCCTAGGGTTCTCAATTATACAGACTAAAGGATTGTTAGTTGACACTTAATATAATTATAAGACTTAGAAAGCAATAACATACTCGAAGAGGTTGGAAAGATACTTACATAAAACCTCGGGATGCCCTTTTACTAAGCCTTAGTTTCAAATGAGTCGTTGAATTTCTTATCAGGTATATTAGGTGTTCGATAAGTTCCTCAATCCAGTTACATTCATTGCCAATATCCATGATTTTGAGCATTCGCGATCTTGTGTTTCGATGGATCCCTGTGCTGCTGGGTTGGACATGCATCTAGCAATCCGCTAGCGCCGTGGCCACTTTCTTCGCGTCGAACCACGAACGTGGTCCTGCAATAGGTACCTAGGTAAGTTAGGTAATCATGTCAGATGTATACAGGACGTTAAATCTGAATCCCCGCCAATGAGTTTACACCCGTAGTAATGAAGTGTAGGCATGTTTTTGTTATGTTGTTCCTGTGGCGTTTTTGTTGTGTTGATGTTGGTGTCGGTGTTATAAAAGTTTTAATAGAGACCTCGTCACGTTGAGCTTAGATGCCTTAACGGTATGTCTTACACCCTGGTTGCTAGTATCTCCGATTTCGCTTGTGAATCAGATTTAACATTTATGTTTAACAGTATGGCTGATTAGACTTCAAGCACTAGAAAAACGGCTTGTTCGATTATCGAAGATGTTGCGGGGTGGTAAGATGGCGGAGGCTGGGTCTAATAGATATAGAGAAGTAAGGGTAATTATTTTGTGCCTTGCTGAAGTTGGGTAGATTAAATGGTTGGGTAATAATTAGAGGGGTTTTCAGGATTATGTATGATGAAGCTTGAAGAAAGAACGGTCAGTCTTTAGAATCGAATGCGAACTTTACTGTTGGAGGGTCAACGCGAACCTTAAGATTGAGTCACTTTTAGGTTTTTCTGTATTTCTTGGAGACATGCTTTCCCGCTCAATGGGTACATAGGTAAATAAAAAGAGAAGAAAGAAGGAGCGAAAGCTGTCCAATGTAGATTGTCTGGCAGTTGCACCACAATCGCCATTACGTCTACCTAAAATAGCATAACAACTGTCCTTCCCCCTTTCCTAAGATTATTACATAAATGGAAGCTTCGATTCTCGTTACCTCATTTTGATATTACATTGTCCAAAGCTAAAGCTGTCTGAGGCAAGTGCTTGTATAATTGTTCATTGAAGATTACTTACACGTACTTAGGTACATGTAGTTAGCTCCTTCTATGTATAGGTACTCACAAGCTTATTTAGGAGGTAGCCTTTGGAACTATCGTCACAACTCTTAGAAATCATACGAGACTAAATAACTTAGAAAGGTGTAACGGAAAAGCATCTTCTTTCATATACACATTCCGTATTGTAGAATAGATATACTTCATACCAGGGTTAGGTAGGTAAGGTTAGATACGTGTATGTATTTAGTAACAATCTCTAGTAAACGGCAGAAAAGGGGCAAACCTCTCCCCTAAGACAACAATTACAAGTGTACATGACCTCAATGACCATAGGCATTACAGTACATACATAAGAACAATATATCTTGCAGGAATAAATCATGTAAAGACAATATTCAAACAGCCGACTCGAGAAACTTATGCTAATGAATGCTAATGAATGCCCATCTAATGCTAAGATACAGTACGCCAACCGAAGCCGTTCGAGTTTTTATCGAACGTGATCCCAACCGTACGCCATGCATTTCTGCCGATGTAAACCTCCCTAACCCAAGTTGCCATGCATTTTGCACCCGCAATGAATCCGCCTGCTAAATTTACAATCATCTAACCAGCCGGCATTGTCCATTCGACGAAACTTCGACTCGCCAGCATTGCGTAGCTCGAGGAGCGTACACCTGAATGCTGCTATCTGATTTGACTAGCTGTCTGCCCCAACGACTCTATGTAGAGACCTTCAGCGGGGGTCCTAGTGCCATTGGCGAGGACTTCTCTGGCGTATCTTTTTGTAGCGTCTCTTCACCGGATTCAGCGGTCGACGAGGTTTGATTCAGTTGCGATGTGCTAGTAATATTGGCAAGTGCAGAGCTTGCTGATCGAGTGAGCGTCTTATTCCCCTTAGCCTTAGTTGGCACATTCTCCTTCGTATCCTTCTCGTTTTCCTGAGAGCTTGAAATAGGTCGTAGCGTTGGTCGTCGGGCAGCTCTTCTACCTCGCCCAAAGGAATCTGAACTTCGCAAGAAATATTCTTCTTCATCGGAAGAGTCAAAATCGGCAGTGGGCGTTGGTCGTACTCGACGGCTTCTCTGCTTTGTAGTCGCATCAGAAGTGTCTGAAGACTCTATCGATAGGCTCCTGCTCCTTGTCCTTCGGTGGCTATGGTGTTTTCGGCTCGATGTATTTTTCCTCGTAACGGTCTTATGGAGTGTCGAAGTCGATTCGAAATCTGTCGGTAACTCGCCGCTCTTAAGTTTAGCCTCTACTGCCCTCTCGTGAACTAGCCGGCTTAAGCTAGGCGCATCGCTCATCGTCGTCTTACGACTGACGTGGCTAGCCATGCTTCCACTTCTACTAACAGGCACTTTGCCTTCCATGACCTTCGCAGGCGGCGGCGGCTGCAACATCCACATAGTGGCGTTTTTGTTCGTAGGCTTCTGTCGCACAATCGGGGGATGATATTCGTTGACAGGAGGGTTCCTCGGCGCGAAATAGAAGTTATGTCTGTCTTCCTCAGTAACCGACTTCGGTTCCATCCCTAATCTTGTTTCCAGAAGTCGACCGGCTGATGATCCCGCCTGCTTAATCGCGTCCATCAGCTTATGACCTGTACGGGACAGCTCATGACCCCATAACTCTTCATCTTCCCTCTGGTAACGCTTTCGGTTCCAGTCGTCCGATAGGGTAGTTGAAAAACTGAGCTTGCCGTCTTCCGCCACGGCAGTATGACTACTTACCGGGCTCGTGCTGTCGACCTGCGTACTGCTTTCGGCAACGCTTATAGTTTCCTTGCCGGAACTACTCAAGCGCTTCTGACTGCTACTTTTACCATTGCCGCCGGTATACTTCTTTGACTGTATTCTCGGGCCCATCATTATTTCCTCCGACCAGTACGGATTTGTATTGAAAGGGTCCGGGTGTCGGTATGATTTAGGGTTCTCAGCCTGGAAGCGCGCTTTCACCTCACGCTCCTTCTTGGCCAGCGCCTTGGATTGTTGGTGATGCCTTGCCTGAAGACATGGTGCACATGAGACGACGTAGAATATGGCAGATTGGACAGCAACGCCGAACGACATGATAGATATGGGGTGTTTTCTCCGTAGGGGGGTAGAATGTACAGGTGCCTATCGAGGCTTATATCGAAGACAAGAGAGCTACCATTGGCAACAGCATTGGCGAGAGTGATTTAAGGTACTTCGTCGAGGGTAATCTAGAAGTCGTATCGAGAGTTTTAAGTTCGGTAAATGGGAAAAGGTTCGCAGAGAAAGCGGCGTCACACGTAAAACTGAGTTTAACTAAGAAGACAAGACAAGTTTAATTCTGAGTTTCGTCAAGCTTAAGCTAGACAGAATACAAGCTTGTCTCTTTAGTATGCCGAGCTGAGGAAAGTTCGTCGGTATGGAGAATAAATAAGTACGTGGATCGTTGACTTCCAAGACGCGGTTGCTCGTGAGATAACCGCACAAGGAAAAGGGGGCAAGGTTGATTGCTAGAGGGTTCGGTGAGATGTAAAAATCACTCAATTGGGTTATGAGACTTGAAAGTCATAGGTTGGACAAGTTGATGCTTGAGCAACCCAAGTAGAAATGAACGTGGAGACTAGTCTGGTAGAGTAGTAGAGCAAACAAGTATCCTGTTAGTAGTAGTAGAGGTCGTTATGTGGTATCCAGGCGAGAAAATAACCAATACAATTGAATAATAATACGCTCAGTCGACAGATAAAAAGGTCTTGATTTACAACGATAAAAACGAAGAAACAAGACTTGGAGCCGCCGCCGGCAACGAACGGGAATAATTAACGGAAGGGAAGTAAATGAGTGGAGGGAATTCGGAAAGTGAATTCAGGATTCGATGTAAACTGCGTAAACTACAGTTGGCGATGGGCAAATGGTGTGGACGATCCCACGCTCTGCTGCATTTGCCTGCATGCTAATGTACCTGTGTAGAATGTATAATGCAGAGCAGATGGTGATTAAACCAATCATATCGGACGGAGAAATGGGGGTTTGCCTAATTACGCTCATCCCGTTTCAACGCCACAGCTTGGCTTTGTTCACAGAGCAGGGATTATGGTAATACAACCCCTGTAAGTGCAGTAAGTATTCTCCAAGTGCTACTCTAATTAACCCCGTATCTTTGTGGCATACCGCTAATTCAACGCTGCTGAACCATTGCTGAACCATGCTGAACCACAGAAGGTGGGGTTCATCGCCTGATAGTCTCCGCAGTGCCCGCTAATCCATGTAGCCCACGCCGCCCACGATCCACCATTGTGGCACATTCATTTGCGCATACGTCGCTGCTAATGGCTGGCCTCGCTTGCTAGGAGCCTTTTTCAGGTCCGGGCGTTCAGCCCCTCGTTTTGATCCTCGAATTGGAATTTGGATAATCCCTCGCTTAGTGTACATAGTAACATGCCTGCACAATCTCACGTTTTACCCTGGGTTTCTGCATAGTCTGATATGTAGTCTACATAACTCCCCGCACAGCATCTCCAGGAACCATGTAACTCCCGCATCTGATAATAAACCAAAAACATGCATAATGACCCGCCATTAAGAGCCCAAAAATTTGATCTAAGATCACTTAATAACTGCCTAGGCAGCTCGATGCGGGAGGGGGGAGTATACAAATATGTATTCGCCTATCTTTAATTTACACGTATACATGTGTGATTGAATACGGCTGCCTATCTGGTTGAATAACGGCTCAGCCATGATGACTGGCCATTGATGACGATAATAATCGTAATGGCTATGATGACCACACGTCAGAAGCTTAGTGATCCAAGATTTTCCCCTCTACATACTATGTATGCAAGGATCGTCTACTTCCACAGCAGCCATAGTCACGAAATACCAAATATGTGTTGATGCATCTGCTTATGGGACGCCGAGACATACGTACATACAAATTCATACTTATACCAAACATGTTTCCTTGACGCCACGTAGCAATAACTTGGTATATTCGAATCACTCAACTAAGTCGAGTAGTTCAAGTATATCAGGCTAAACACTATTTGCCTACAACGGCAGAGCAAAGAACATATGTATATCTAATAGTTAGATCTTATTAGTTTTGCCTTGATTATTTCCTTACATTGTGAGGGGAAAGTTGTCACACGTGGGCCTTATCTATCATCTTTCGTTAACCCTTGAGCCTCTATCATGGTTATACCTTTTAATAATGATCGATCGTTCTTGTTAAGTAAGGCCAAGACTAATATCAGACATACCAATCCACCACACGTCTACTTATATAACAGAAACGTATTAAATGTGTCTTTTGTTACACCAAAAGAACTCACCCAAAGCTCTAATAGTTTACATACCTAATATATAAACCCTACAATCCTTAGACGGCTATGTACACTAGTTGTGTAACAAACCTAAAGTCTAGAATGTATGACAAATACCGAAACACTTGTCCTGCGATGTGAGGTAGGAAACTTACCCAGAAGGGATGCCACCCTAGAACAGTTGATGCAATGCTACATGCACATGCTGAATGCAAAGAGAGGGAGCCCTATTCAACGAAATTTCTTGGTAGGGTGTTGTACTTAACATGTTGCCGTGACGTACATTCTCTATCTCTTACGATAATGGTGAGTTAGTTCATCGACGTCCCGTAAGATTGCTAAGACAGGTATCTACCTAAAGGTTTATCGAGTAAAATAGAAGTATGTGCCTCTGTTTGGTACAGGATAGGGCATAAGAACAGTGAGTTATTTAGACAACCACCTCTACGTGGCAGCAATTCCCCATAATTTCTACCCAAATGAAAGCATGAACATTGGACTGGTAAACTCTACAACTTTGGGAATTCAATTTGTTGAAATAATTAGGTAAAACAAAGGTACGGAAAATATTGGGATTTTCTCTCTCAGAAGCCGACTTGTATTATATCTATCCTTGACTTGGATCTTCAATTTCTCTCTAGAGAAGACGCCCTTGACTGGCTTTAAATTTGCTCATAATCTATGAAAGTGGTTAATCAATAGGACAGACATGAACTACTAACACATGCCTTAGCATGGAATCAAGGTGGTTCCCTCATGTTTTTTTACTACGCACAATACAAGCTGCAAGTCACTCTCACTGACAAAGTCTTTGAGGGAAGGTTGACAAGATAACATGAACACAGAGAAAATGAAAGTATACGCATTCATTGAGCTATTTGAATCTATAGCCACTACAACTAAGAAATAACGACGCCCGGTATTCGTCCCCCTATAGTGGACTTGAAAACATTGGTACAGTCTCCGGCTACGAGTCGTAGTCGTCAGGCAACGGGTAATTCTGTACGTCTGTATAATAACGAGCTGCAATTATCAGGAAAGAAAAATCATAAGTCACTAATACAAAGCAAGGACGACCAATTCTGCGTTTTCTCAGGGAAACGGCAAGAGGAACGTCCGTCTTGCAATCCAAGTCCAAGCCCGTTTTTTCATAAGCAATATTCGATGTCCATGTGCATAATGGGATTCGATACGGTGTGATGTGTTGAGGAAAATACTGTACAACAGCAATATTGACCGTTGGTGGAGAAGAAGGTGTGAGGTGTGGTGGTGGTGATGGTGGTGATGGTGGTGGTCGAGTCTATGCAATATTCACAGCAGACAAAAATGTATAAAGAAGTGAAGATGGACGCCCCTGAGACACCCACAACATGATATTCTTAACATATCATACGTCCCATTCTTTTTCTTCATCATTATCATCTGTCTCCTCGGGAGTCAGGGCAGCAAAAGAAGAGTTGCTGCTGGTCAGGATCGGCTTCTTGGTGCCATTGACTGGAGCTGGAGTCTTGACAGCGGGGGTGCTTGTGGCGCTACGACCGTTGGTAGCCGGAGCAGAGGGAGCCGACACATCAGAGGAGGCATCCTTCTTCTTTCCCTTCTTTTTGGTCTTGACCTCGCTCCACGAATCCTCTTGGCGGAGCAGCTCCATCTGCTCTTCCTCCGAAGGCATGCCGGACAACCAGGGGTCAGACTTCTTAGTAGGTCCGGCAGCGCTCACAGTGCTCACAGTGCTTACAGTGCTCGGCTTTGTGGGTTCAACCTTGGCTTGTTGCTCGAAAGTGTCAAGGGGTTGGACCGTGCTGTTTTTGTTGGTGGATTTTTCATTCCAGGCATTTTGGGCACTGGCTGTGAAGCTCGAGCCGTCCTTAGCGGGTCGTCCCTCGGCAATACGAGCAGTTCGTCTCTGTTGCTCCAGCTTAACCTTGCGCTCCTTTTCCTCTTCCTCACGGGCAGCTTTAGCAGCCTCGGCCTTCTTTCGGTTCTGGCGTTGCTTCTTGGTCTCAACAACTTCGGGTGCCTTTTGCTTTCGCTCCTTAGGCTTCACAGAATCGGTGTCAGTAAGACGGAGGACGGAAGGGCCAGATGCGACAGGCTCGAGCATATCGGATACATCACGACCGTCAACGGCTCCAACTACAGGAGAGGCTTGGGACGATAGATCATCATCAGCATCGCCCGCGTGTGAGGAAGGGACAGATGCCTTTCCAGCTGATGCATCTGGAATCTCTTGAGCTTTAGACTGCTTGACAGACTTCTGCTTCTTATCGTCAGACTTCTTGGTGCTGAATTTGGTTCCTGCGTGGGTATTGGATAATTGACGAGCAAATTCACGGTCGGCTTTCTTGCTAGTAGCTTCGTCCTCGTCTCGATTGAAATTGACATTAGGTGTAGTGGGTTCGTTCGATGTGGTCGTTGGAGCTTTCGGCTTGGGCTTGGGCTTCGCAACCTTTTCAACCTTCTTCTTGGTATCGCTTACTAGATCGGTATCGGTTTGTCTTCCCGATTGTTTGGTGAAGGAGCCACGGCGAACCGTCCTCTGAGTCTTCTTTTGCTGGTTCCGGTACCAGATAACTCCGCTGATCGCCAAAATGACCACCCATCCGCCAATAGTGGTGAGGGTCGAGTGGCTAGTGGAAATATCCATTATGAACCGAAATTATAGAGGGCGCTCCTCTATAAGATTTGCCGACTAGGTTGAAGTAACAGTGGAGGTAAAGGAGATTGATGGCAGCACCAAGTGCCTTGATGCGAAGGTGTCTCAACGATGCTCAATCGTGCGTGGACGTGCTTCGCAAGACACTACCTAGGTAATTGTACGTAGATCTTTGGGGAGCTAAACCAGTGAGGGAAGGTAGTGCGCCGATTATGTCGAGCAGTGCACTGTATATTTATAATACCAGTTAAGAAAGAGTGTGGAAGTAATGCAGCTGGGGACGAAGGATGAACATTGAACGATGCAAGCTCAGCTGAACCAGAAACAGATGATTCAGTGCTGATTTTATTAAATAACAAGGTATTTCTTTTTTCTTGACCGAAGAAAAACTTGTTATATAATATGAGAAGGTAAGATAGTTGACAAAGTGAACGTGATTTTGCACTGCACTGCACTGCTGCACAGAGGTAGTCTGTTCAGGTTTCGGCAATGGGATGAATTGACTGATGGCTGATGGGTTGATGGTGTAGGGGAATTTGGATTTGGGATAAGCTGTCATTAACAGTTATGTATTGACCAATCGGCGTAAAGTACAGACTTGTACCTTAGATGTGGTATGAGCACCTGGGCACTGAAGTATGGAAGTCTAGAAGGAGAAGGTTATCCTACCAGCCCGTGTAAAGGGGTTCAATGTTGAACAGCTGTCCAATACAAGTACACTAAAGTACCTGCACTAAGTACAACTGATGGTGAGTCCCCACTTAATGTACATCTGCTTTACGTATCGCCTTATCCCGTTACTGTATTAGCGTCTCATCAAATTCAATTGTAGACGTGGAAAAGCCCCTTAAAATTGACGAAATAGACGAAATAGAAATTCTATTTGCTTGGCCGTAAAGTTGCTGAGCGACCTTACGGCTAGCATAATTCTATGCTCGTATGTGACTGAGCAATTGATAGATTTGATTTGATACTTGATACGGGATAAAAATATGTGAAAAGCGTAAGAAAGTTCGGTTGGTCAAAAACTCCCGTGATGCAGCTACTTCCATACCCTCCTTTACTATGAAAAATGTGTTCAGCCCGCATAGGTAGGTAAACATGCAGGTCTAGATCTAATACCAAGATTTATATTTCTTCTTTGTTCAAGTATTTCCGTGAAGTGGCTAGTTTTGGGTTTGATATCTAAAGCTGATGCCGCCATCCGATTCAGATAACCCTCTTGTAAGGCTGACAAGCTTCCTGAATCTCAGATATGAATCAACCAACTATTACTTAGATCGACTTTCACTGGTTTCTAAATCTGCGTGCATACCTTGCGTACTTAATGCAAGTGAATATTTCAAATTGACATGTCAAGCTTTCAAGAAGCTAAAATATGCATCAATTTATAAAACAGTAACACTCGGTGATGTGTGGTTCTCATGCATTTATATAATTCTTTGATATGGTGGATTTGTTACATGCTGGCTCCTTGAAAAGGTTTAAAGAAATCTATATATCACTAAGTTTCCCTTGCATCTTCTTTTAACATTAGGAAATACCTAGTTAGGCTAAGTGTTTTACTTGAATTTATTTAATACAATCGGTTTGATAGTTTATTGCAAGCAACCTTTGATGGAAAACTTCAAACGTTAGAAAGTATGCGAGTATGCGGAAGCTGGCGGTGTGTGTATATGATCTCCGCTTTCCGGTAGACGGAGACTAGCGGGATCGTCTCCCCCGCAGGTCACCGACGGCAGGAACCCTTAGGGTCGCGTCACACAGCAGACTTTAGGTATTAAGAATAAGTGTTTATCCTACCTACACCATCTACCGATCAATATAAAACTACCGATCAATATAAAAATCATACTACATAAATCGCTCAAAC